>NC_066601.1:4247500-4475000 GCF_905475345.1 Vespula vulgaris | reverse complement strand
CATCATCGTCGCTATTGTTATTATTTATGATTACTATTTATTATTATTATTATTATTATTATTATTATTATTATCATTATTATCATTATTGTTATTATAATTATTATAATTATTAATATTAGTATTCGCCATTGGCATTATCGTGATCATTGTCACACCAATGATCATTATTATTACCATTATTATTACACATTATAACGAAAGATAAATCTGAGAAAAAACGACGATGTACCGAATAATCGTAGCGATATAAAGAATCAATTAAAAGAAGTCGTATATATTATATATATAAATATATATATATATATGCTTGTATAATTGTATAATATATACATATATATATATGCATATATATATATATTATACATATGGAAACTAAAGAGTTGGGGTAGGGGAAGTTTATGAATTTTATTGTTCGTCGACCACGGTTTCCCCGGGTTAGTTTCGCAAAAAAAAAAAAAAACCATAAAAATAGATACAGAGAAAGAGAGAAAGAGAGAGAAGAGAGAGACAGAGAACATGCATTGACTCGCTTTCGAACTCGGACTTCCTCACCGATATAGCAGACTTTATTTTTAACGTTACTTATAATATATAAAAAGAAAAAAAACGAAATGGTCTGGATGCGCGAGGTCGAATGCGAATTTCTTACCGAGCTTGTCGCGATACGTGATAAAGGAAAAAATGAATAAGTAGAACAAAGATTAAAAAAAAAAGATAAAAGAGAGAAGAAACGAGAGTGAACGAAAGAGAAGAAACGATCTTAAAGGAGCTCATAGAATTTATTATTAAAGAAGAAAAAAAAAAGAAGAAAAAAAAGAAAAAGAAAACTGATAAATTAAACTGCGAAACGAACGAGCACGAGGAACACCAAAAACATCGGCAGAGAACTAAACGATATCCGATATATAAACACGTTGTTAATGGGTATTACGATAAATTTAAGCCGGTATCGAAGGATTAATTCGTGTAAATTAGACGACAGAAAGTATCCACATAGATGAATACCTACAACCAAGAATATATATAAATATAAAAATACAGACACACATACGGATACATATACGTACACACTCATATACACGTTAACATGCGCGTGAAACGAGACACGAAGAAAAGAAATGAAAGCAGCCATAGACACACACACACACACACACAAATCTACACGGACTCGTTTCACGCAAACATTCTCACTTATAGACACGCATACACGTTTAACACATAACTTGGATTAATAGATGACGTTAATTAGGAAAATCGCGCGTGGCACGGCCGAACCGCCGAATCGATTTTATCGAACGAACGAAATCGCGTGATCTTCTTTGTCGTTAGTAAACAAAAAAAATGGAGAGAAAGAAAAGAGAACGAAATGGAGAGAGAGAGGAGAGAGAGATCGAAAAAGTGAGAGAGAGAAAATAAGAAAGGAGAAACAACGAGCACTCCACGAGGATTCCTCTGCGAACAAGGAAATGTTTCTGTCTGATAAATCTCTGTTCGTATCCCTTACGGTATTCGTTTTACAAAAAAACGTCTTACAAATCTTTAACGTCGATATTCGGGTAAACATATGTGTCGTCGATTATGAAATTGATTCGATGAAATAATTTATAGAATTAAGACGTAACAGAAGATGAACGATAAAAATGATTTGTCCATATAATAAATACTTTCGACTTCCAATCAAAAACACTTTCATAATTTATCGATGCATATCGTCTCGTAAAATGAAGGATCGAACGATCTATAAATTAATTCGTTGGGATACGTTGCAAGATTAGAATTCAGTTCGTTCCTACAATCGACAGGAGGGGTTCCCCTCTTATATATATATATATATAAAATAATAATAATTCGAGTCCCGCCAATCCACGTGATCCGCGTTATCCTCTTCGATTTTTTCTTCGAGATCGTCGAGACTCCGGCCGTACATACGTCGCGATAGATTTCTATATGTAGGTATGTACTACGTTCGAGTTCGTCGTTGCCAGTTTGGTTCTTCTTAATCTTGCCATGACAATCGTGCCGAAGATCGTCAGCCAGTATTTAACGATGGACTGGAATTAATTAGTAATTTAATGGAATTTGATAGTACACTTAATACTCAGACTTTGATATATACTGTCGTCGCACAATTCGCAAAGTCGATCTTCCGTTCGAGCGTGGCGAGTAGACTGACGTCGTAGAGACGATTTTCATTCTTATTTCTCTCGTAACTTAATTATTATCACTTTTGTTACGTTCGTCGAAAATAAAGGAAAAAATACAAAAATAAAAAAAAGAAAGAAACGAAGGAAGAGGCAGAGTTAGAAATAAAAAGTTTGAGTAGAGAGAGAGAGGGAGAGAGAGAAAGGGTGGACGAAAGAGAGAGAAACTAAAGAATGGGGAGAAGAGCGTTGTTCGACATTGTCGATTCGGATCGTTATTACACTAGGAATTAAATGATTGCGCGACATTGATGTTTGGATACGTCACTCGTAAGCATAATATAATACATACATATATACATACATACATATATATAATATAAGTCGGTCAACAATGCCGCGCGCGACGAGAGGAGAAAGAAAGAGAGCACGCGATTATTAGTGTGATTACGTAGTCGGCCGATCTCGTCAAAACGTCTTGGATATTATCTGCATAGACAAATCCGGACCGAAAAGATTTTTTTTCTTTATTATCCTACATGAAATCCTATAATGAAATTTTCGTATTTAACGTACTCCATTCTAAGGGAATACGAACATTTTATTTTTGCTCTTCGAGATCTACGGGGAACAAATATCAAACTCGATGTTATCTCGAACTCGAATGTGTAACGCAAATTTAACGATACTCGCAAATAAGGATCTCTTAATAAAAAAAAAATAAAAAAAAATAAAAAAAAATGAAAAAAAATGAAAAAAAAAATGAAGAAAAAGATTAAAAAAAAAAAAGAAAAAAAAGCAGGAAAGAAAGAATAAAAATACAGAAGAGAGCATCATCGTTATGATTTCCGTACCGATTAGACTTCATAACGAATAAATTGGCTCATTCGATATTTAATCGATACTTGTAGAATCCCGTCAATTATTAGCGTATCCGTCGGTGATGTAATTATTATGATGTATTTATTAATAGATCTATACATATACATATATATACAGACAGACACACATAACTTGTATGTATATTCGCGATATTTAAAGGCTACTCTCTGTACAGGCGAGCTTATAGAACGCCCATTTGAGATTGTACACTTCATTTTACTTTAGATCATTCTATCTCAAATACGAAGCGTATATTTTTATGAGACGGTACACACATGTGCAGGCACATTTCAGTACAAAGTCGTCGGTGCTTATCTCGGATCTCAACGAAAATTTCATTTTTACGCGTGCGAATTGGAGTTGGGCAAACTATAATCAATTAATAATCGTCGATGATTATAATTATTGAGTAATCGGTAACAGATGAATGAATAATGAAAACGAATGATTATTATCAATCAGGAATTAGCATCAATCAGCATTACCGTACTATTTATGATCGACTAAAAAGATTAGCAATGTGTTAAAGAAATATTGAACATACGACTATACACATTTGTTTTCTATGTCATTGATTTCCATCGATATCTTTCAAAATTTCATAAAGGTCGTAGTACATTCATACGTTTTACGATTATTGGTTACGGATTATTGATTATCGATTACAAATGAATGATTAATCTCGAAGAAAATTATTGATCAATTACGAAATTAATTAGGAAAGTAATCGATTATTGCCTTACTCCAGTGGATACACATTCGGTCCTTGTTCGATCCTTATTAGAGAATTTGAGAAGACACGATCGCACACGTGCGAGATAATAAATATTGTAAAATCATAAATCTCGATGCGTAACAGGCAGGTCCCCTTGAATAACGCGTTGAGCTTTCTCTAATTAAAATGGCACAAACGACAATCTCTATCGAAATTCCGTTACGATTCTAATGGCTAAACCCCATTTTTTCCTTCTTTTTTTGTTTGTCTTTTCTTTAGCTTTTTTTCTTCCAACGTCGGGTGCTATCATTTTCTGCAAGTTCACGTGAAAAGTCGCGTTCACACGAAAGTAAGAGAGATCGATTTAAAAGAATACAGTTCTCTTTATAGATCCGTTATTGACGATCGGCCGAGTCTGGTATCGATAAAAAGCGCGTCATCAAGTGCAAGCTCTTTCTTTTCTTCTTCCTTAAAATCGGACGCCCGGTTTCACAAAGGCCTGTCAAATCGCGATATTAGAAACAGGGTGTACGAGGATCGTGACGAGATGTTTGGAATGCAAAGCTCTGACAATGAGCAGCGTCGATTGTTTTTACGTATTGTTAAAAGATTCTTTCCTTTTTTTTTTCTTGCGAATTGTAATTTATATAACAATTACATATAAAGTTTTGCAACTAAGAAAAGTAATTGTCGATCGATATTATGATATCACAGAAAGAATTTTCTTTTTTCTCGGACGATTAGATACTGAACGTTTGTCATTTGCTATTTCGATGCTTCTCAAAGTCAGTTCGAATCGCATGACGGAAGACAAGAGGATAAAGGGAACTATTCAAATGAGAGTTCTGTCGAATATTGCGCGATAATGATCCGTATTGTCGATCCTAGAAAAAGTGAAAGGAAGGAAGGAAGAAAGATGGGAGAAAAAATGAATGAGAGCACGTGAGACACGTCGATGAGTCAAACATTGACGGAGCTCGACGAAGAGAAGACACAGAGGCTGAAGAACATCGTGGAGTACTGGAGGTCCTTAGTACGTAATTTCAAGGTCTAAGAAACCTTAACGTAGAGATAAACGTTCGTGAAAGGAAATAAAAAAATGAGAGTGAGAAAAACAGAAGAGAGAGAGAGAGAGAAAGTGAGATGAGAAGAATAGTCGCGAAATATGCGACGATTATGAAAAGTTTGAAGCAGACGATGATTCGATATGTAATATAAAGATACACTTAACACACGTTCAAACCGTACATGCAAATGAATACACGATCACGGACACGTACACAGAAACACACACAAGCGCGCATACATAAAGTATAACTAATTAAGGCATCGGTTAAGATCTGACAGCGAAAAAAAAAATAATAAGAAAATTACATACTAATTAATATAGGTGACACACACGCGCAGATTTAAGAATTTACGAAGGACCTTCTGTTGCTCGAATTATTGCATTATCTACTATATATAAATTTTATTGTATAAATTCTGTCGAGGCGCGTCTCCAAGCGGGAGTCGACATTCCTTTTTCTCCTCGTCCCAGAATGGACGGACAAAGAATTAGCATCGTCATCCGAGAAGAAATTCCTCGGTTGATTTCCATTCAATCGAGAAAAAAAAATAAAGAAACAGAGAGAGAGAGAGGCGTACGTACGTAGATGGTAGACGCTTCGATAAGCCCCCAGCTTGAATCTTCGACGTCTATTGATAAACGAGGTAGAATACGTCGATAAAATCGCTCGAGATTCAGCGTCAAGTAGAAAGTTTCGAGTCATCGTACTATTAATTTCGATAGCCGATATCGATGCCTCTCTACGAGAATAACTTTATCCTTTGATTTCGCT
The DNA here is from genome assembly GCF_905475345.1 of Vespula vulgaris. Lineage (NCBI taxonomy): Eukaryota > Metazoa > Arthropoda > Insecta > Hymenoptera > Vespidae > Vespula > Vespula vulgaris. The sequence continues at coordinate 4,469,418 of NC_066601.1, read as the reverse complement.
CGATATCGCGAACGTTGTAGAAAGAAATACGGGCGATTAGCGGATTAAATTGCGCGATTGAGATTAGCGAATTTAATTTCGTTGTCGATTTCGCACATAATTATTCCACGAGAGACGACAATCAATGAATAATTCAAATGATAAAGGACAGGAAAAATAATAGATAGAATAAAAGGAGCTTTCTTTTCTCCGTTGGATAGCTCAAAAGTAAAATAAGAGACGCAGCGATCTCGAACGCGCCTTTCGTACGTCGAAGAAGATGGGATGATCTCATTTGTCAATTATTTTTTTTTCTTTGCGAGCTTTATTATTATCATCGATACTTTCACGGTGCAGATACTTTTTTTCTACCTATACTCGAGGTATAGGTGCACGCATTGAAAAAGTATTCTGACACCCTCTACTCGAGAAGGAAAAGAAATCAAGCGGGAGGCTCGAAGAAAGCTACTCTTCTCGATGAGTACGACGATTCGAATCGAGTAAGAGTAAGAGCGAGAGAGTCAGAGAGAAAGAGAGAGAAATACATTCTTCCCCATAACGGAATCCTCGTAATTTTTCTCTATTACATTTTCGGATTTATAGAGATAACGACGATATAGGAGAGAGATTATATAATAATATACATACGTTATGTAAATCTTTTTCTTTCGATTAAAACATTAAGAAAGGAACCTCGAAGACGAGGACGAGCGGTTAAAGGAATGCTCGCTGATAATAGAATCTCTAGCTCGGAGACGTATCCCAATAGTTGGCCTAGTACCGAGTTTCATATTTTTCGCCCCGGTCGCAACGGATCGTCGAACGATTATCGTCTATTACATTATTGACATTCTTCCAGAAATTTTATTGATATAAACTTTATCGCTACCGTTGAACATAATATATTTGATTATGATATGGCGATACCTTCGGTATTATAATTATGGACACCGAATATATCGGGGAATAGAGAGAGAAAGAGAAAGAGGGAGAGAGAGAGAGAGACAGGGAAAGAAAGGGAGAGGGAGAGGGGGAGAGAGGGAGAAAGAGAAAGAGAAAAAAAACTGAGAGAAAACGCAATTTGCGTCTTGTAAAACTCAGTGGATTTGGGGTAGTAGATTATATAAATAGGGTGTAAGGGTTGGGTAGACAAGGGGATAGGGGGAAAATATTGGGAGGGGGGTTCGAGCTATAACGAAACGAAGATTAAGGCTATGTAAAGACGATATAACGAGTCTTTCGAAAGAAAAATCTCTTCCTTTCGTTGATGTAAAACGTTGAGTGATGAACCAAGGTGAAAAGAATCTTAACTGTACGTATGAATGGAAAATACAGCACAAGAATCTCGTTTCCGTTTTCATCTAATTACGTAACGATATATCAGTAATGAATATTATGATTACGATGATTGCTGTATTTATTGTTATTGTTCCTCGGTTAAGCGGAGACGTTTAAGAGTGACCCATTTGTACAATCATTGAGTCATTAAAATATGATTATTCATTATGGAAATCATGCGCGTATTTTTATTCAATGTTACTCCTACTTTTTGTCTACTCTTTCAAATGTAAGATAAAAGTTATTGCTTTCAACTTTCTTTTTTTTTTTTTTGGATAATTTTTAAGCTTTCAATATTTTCTGTTATCTTATATCAAAAAACTGATACACGTGTCTATAGACTTACCACAAGTTGCAATATCTTATAAAATAATATTTTTCTCTTTAATCGAAAATATTTCTTCTCAACTTAATCAACTATTGATCTTGTTGTTATTTAACCTTATATATATATATATATATAATTCTCTGTAATGTGAAATTTTATAGACACGTAAGTTATAAAAGAAATAAATGTTATCGCTGGTCCGACGACAAAGCGATAAGGAAGTCGCGCAGGTGTTTCAGATATTCTGATAAAAATTAAACGAGGATTGGTTATCGTAAAGTTATCGTTCTCGGCAATTAGTAATGTTGTTTTACACATTCTAAAGTTTAACTTAAAATCATGAAATAGTGATAGAGAACGTGTACATGTTGAGAGAAAAGTAAAGACTTTGTAAGAAAATTACTGACATCGATAAACGGTCCATCGAAGTGGTCACCTGCGAGATAAGGAGTCTCGCTTAAGTATAAAACTTTGACCTGATATCGAGAACATGAAACGTCTCGTTCGGACGATCGATCGGAACGCCAGTCAAAGCGGGAATAGCTTTCGATCGTTTCTAGGAAATGCGTCAAGAATGAAGACAAAGCGAACGACGTAATCTTTTTCTTTTTTTTTTTTTTTAGTTAATTTCTTTCTACTTTTTTTCGTTTAACATAATTTTGATCAATATCTAAGTTTTCTAGTTATTGATTTTATTTTATTCTCGCAAGAGACGACAGGAGTATTTTTTGTTTTTATCCGTGTTAATTATGAAGACTCTAAATCTAGTTTTTTTCTTAATCGTGTTATACAATGTGTGTGTACCAATTTATGGAAAAAATACTTGCGTTTGGTATGGTGAATGTGGAAAAAGTAATACTAAGATCCGAACGTGCGTGTCAAACGATCCTGCTCGACCAATCGGCAATGAAACTGCTACGGATATCTTACGAAGAAGATGTCCACATTTTTTCGAGAATACCGGTCAGTATAATCTCTATTCGTGAAATTCAAATTTTCCACTTTACATGTGGTTACCTGCTAAACATGTCCGTTTGTTCGTTAGACGATCCGTTAACTTGCTGCAGTGCCGAGCAAATTTTTACCATCCATTCGAATATGAATATGGCCGAAGGTGTCTTTGGCAGATGTACCACGTGTTTAAAAAATATATTTCGACACATATGCGATTACTCCTGCAGTATGAATCAGAGCCGATTTATGAAAGTCACCAAGTCCAAAATAAATGAAAACGGTTTTCATTACATCGAAGAACTCGAGGTGATTAACTGAATATAAATGAAATGAAATGAAAATATTTTTTATCGCACGATCGATTTTTATGTCACAACTGAATGAAGATAAAAGAAATAAAAGATTTTTAATTGGGGTTAACGCAACGTCAGAAAAATCGTGCTTTTATTTTAGATACACGTGGCCGAAGAATTTATAAATAAAACGTTTGAATCGTGTAAAAACGTAATTAATCCGTCCAGTGGTGGTTTGGCGATGGATTTGGCCTGTGGTTCTCACGGTGCGAGCAGATGTACAGCAAGAAAGTGAGTCCTAGATCTTTTTTTTTTTTTTACATATTTACATGCAATCGGAACACCAGTCGCATATTCTTTTCTTTTTTAAGATGGTACGACTTTATGAACAGCGTATCTGATAACAATTTCGTACCCTTTCAAATTAATAATATCTATGATCGTCCCGATATTTGGCACGATGATCCTTGGACCGCAGTCGTCAAACCGTGTAGCGAGCCTTACGATGTGAGTTCTAAAAAATATAATTGAAGTTGTACACTTTTTCATAACGTTTCAATGAAATATATCTAATTTTTCTTTTCGTTTTGTTTTTTGTTTCTATGTAAACAGAATTCCTCGCTTAGCTGCAGTTGCGTCGATTGTCCTACAGCTTGTCCCGTAACGAAACTAAAGATCGATTCCGATAATTTTACCATCTTGGGTAAAAATGGTTATGGAATTGTCGCTGCAATTGTCATCGTATTTGTTACGACGGTGGTTATTGCCATTTATTTATATCTAACAATATTTAAAAAGATATCAAAAAAATTAGGTATGTATTGTAACCGATAGATTCTGATTATTTGTTTATAAATTAATCGTTTGATCGTTAAATACTGACGAAGTCATTTTATGCAGGTTTCAATGAAAATCACAATGATGAAAATCATTCGGAAACAAAAACGGATTGTAGTAGAATCTTTCGAGGTATCTTCGAAGGATGTTTTTATTCGTGGGGAAAAGGTAACTCCGATACGCGATCGCGTATTTCATTGTAAATCAATTTTTTTTAATATCATATACGTAAATTAATGCTATGCCGATCGAATCAACAGTATTTGCGACATATCCAGTACTCTCGTTGTTCATTTCGTCTTATGCGGTTTTGGGAATGAGTTATGGCTTTAAATATCTCGTTATAACGGTGAATCCGATAGAAATATGGGCATCACCCGATAGCAGATCGAGAATAGAGAAGAATTATTTTGATACACATTTCCGCCCATTTTATAGAACCGAACAAATTTATATAAAGCCTGTTGGTATCGATAAGGTACGTACGGTGTTTTTTCTTAGTTTTGATAACAATTAGCCGAGATATCTTTCCGAAGAGTAATCGAAATGTGTTATAGATCTTACACAATACGTCGAATGGTATTCAAGAATATGGACCGGTCTTTAACAAAACGTTTTTATTAGCGGTTTATGATCTTCAAGAAAAAGTTTTACAGGTAATTCATTTATTAAGTTGTCACTTAATAATTAAAAGATTTATGAGATACATTCGTTCGTAGCTTGGTCGTGAGACTAACGAGAGCCTGGAACGTTACTGTTATGCACCCGTTTACAATGATTTTCTTGGTCCAATGTCCGTATCTTATTGTACAGTGCAAAGTGTATGGGGATATTTCCAAAACAATATATCAATATTTAATCAAATTTCACAAGTCAAAGGATACGAGATCAATTATTTGGATCATCTTTACAAGTGCATGCAGTAAGTGTCAGAAATAAATGTTTTACTACGAATGAATGTTGACTGTATAAAATATATTTCAGAAATGCATTTAATCCGGAATGCATGGCTCCGTACAAAGGGCCAATCTTTCCTGCTTTAGCAGTTGGCGGATTCTTAAAAGAAAATGAATTTCATTATGATTCTTCGGATTATATAAAAGCGAACGGATTGATTCTATCATTTTTAATAAATAATCATCTAGATGAGAAAAGACTCAAGCCCGTTATCAAATGGGAAGAAAGGTATTATTTTACTGTATACCTTTAAAAAAAGATTACAACACTCTACACTTCGTCGATAATCGTGACAAGTCATATCTATTAATAAGATTTTTTTAATCCTTCTATTAGGCAATACTGTATTACATTCATGCACGAAAGTATTGCCTACTGTCAGGGGTTGGAAGCTCCTTACAATAGTCTACAAATTTTTTTACAAGTATGTGTAAAGATGTTGCCTGATATAAGGGTTAAAAAAAAATTCTTATTGATTACCAACAAAGTATGGAGTGTGGCTAACTTTTAGACGCGTCCTTCAAGATTTGTACAATTGTTGAAAATTGATAAATAATTATAACCGTACAATAAAACGACCAAGAAATCGATTAATAATAAAAATTTCATTCATAAAATTTTCTTCTTCTGTGGAATAAAGGTTTATCAATTTTATGAAGGAATGGATAATACATGATAAACCTGATTTTATGGATGTGGCCTACGTAACAGAAAAATCTATTCAAGATGAATTAGATAGAACGTCGAAGGCAGAAGTGAAGACAATGATAATTAGTTATCTACTTATGTTCCTCTATATCTCGTTTGCCTTAGGAAAAATGAGAGGCTCCATTAGAAAATGTTTTGTAATACATTATTCTTAAATATATACATAAATTCGATAACTATAACAGTGAATTAAAAATCGATCTAATTATTTTTTAGGGTTCGAGTAAAATTGTCGTAAGTATTGGTGGTATTATTATAGTAATTGCATCGGTAGCTTCTTCACTGGGAATTTTCGGATACATAGGTGTACCTACTACTTTGCTTACGATCGAGGTAATTATATTTTTTATCATATTTTTACTTTTTATAAATGGACAAACAAAATTCTTAACGAAGAATGTTTTTCATATCGATAATCGTACGCAGGTAATTCCATTCCTAGTACTAGCTGTTGGAGTCGATAATATTTTTATTTTGGTGCAAACATATCAAAGAAATCGTAAACATCCGGAAGAATCGATACCAGAACATTTAGGTAGAATCACAGCCAAGGTTGGACCTTCTATGTTATTAACTAGCATGTCGGAATTATTCTGCTTTCTAATTGGTGAGATGAAAAAGATAAAAAAGATCATGAATCTAAATACATTATGAGAATAATACGATAATCGCGATGAATGATTTTAGGTACATTGTCATCTATGCCAGCAGTTAATACGTTCGCGATGTATGCATCCTTGTCTATTCTAATCAATTTCATCCTTCAAATCACTGCCTTCATTAGTTTATTATCTTTGGATTCCCGGAGATCGGAGGTAACGTCGATGTTTAATATAAAACAAAAAAGGAAAAAAAAGGAAAGAACTGTCTTTAACGCGATTGATATTAGAAATATTTAAAATATAAAAGTAATTCTCTTTCAGCAAATTCGATTAGACGTGCTCTGCTGCATATCGACAAATAAAAGATCGCACGTAGAATCTGATAACGCTGGATTAGTTCATACTCTATTCGAGCAGGTCTACACATCGTTTCTCATGAAAAAACCGGTTAGAATCGCCGTTTTGGTTATTTTCATAGTTATATTCACTGTTCACGTCGCTGTATTTCCTAACATCGATGTTGGCTTAGATCAGAAATTATCAATGCCTGAAGACTCATATGTTTTAAAGTACTTCCAGGTAATACATCAAGATAACAACTAATTACAAAAGTAATATCATTTTTACTTGAAAAATCATACCACTTTTTTTGCTTATTTTCAAGTATATGGAGGATCTGTTATCTATGGGACCACCTGTATATTTTATAGTAACGGAAGGCTTAAATTACAGTAACACCAATGTTCAAAATATAATTTGCGGTGGTCAACGATGTAACGTGGATTCTCTATACACCCAAATATATTCCGCAGCAAATCAATCGTCTATGTTAGCTAAACTTACATTTGTTTTAATCTTTTATTTGATTTCATATCATTTAAACGGATAGAAACTTATAATTTTATTTCATTCCAGATCGTATTTATCGAAAGCTGCCTCTTCGTGGATAGACGATTATTTCGATTGGTCGAGCATCGAGAAATGCTGTAAATATTTTCCTGGCAACAGTTCCTTCTGTCCTCACAAAAAAGGTAATTATTTTATTATATCTAAAATACGTATCCTCGAGTCACGTGCAACAAAAATATAAATTATTTTTATAATATGTAACAATTTAGAAACATGCAAGTCTTGTAAAATACCGACTAACAATGAAACTTTTCGACCGAATGAAACATACTTTCGAAAATATATCTCCTACTTCGTATCTGATATTCCGGATGAAGATTGTGCTAAAGCTGGTAGACCTTCTTATCTCGACGTAAGATTTTTCATTAATACAACAACGTATATGTACATAAAGATTTTTTCTAACGTTCTACCTTAACTATCTCTTTTCTAGGCGATCAATTATTACTACGATCGTTATGGTTTGACCGATATCGGTGACACGTACTTTATGGGTTATCATACACCCTTAAAAAAATCTAGCGATTGGTATGAATCGTTAAGAGCCGCACGAATAATAGCTGCTAATATTACAAAAATGATTAATAATGCCAACTTGAGTAATCAGACGATTAGAGTATTTCCATACAGGTAAATAATTATTAAAATGTAAGAATGTTCAAACCATCACAATCATTATCTTCTACTTTGCTGATTATAATAATTTCAGTATTTTCTACGTTTTTTACGAACAATATTTAACAATCTGGAAAGAAACATACCTGTCTATAAGTTTGTCATTGTTCGTAATTTTTATTGTAACGTTATTATTGACTGGAATATCATTGTTTTCTGCAATTATCGTCGTTGTTACTGTATTAATGATCATTATAGATCTAGGTGGTCTTATGTATTGGTGGAATATACAATTGAATGCAGTATCTCTAGTTAATTTAGTTATGGTTAGTATTATCGTGTCCCTTAAAAAATCTATTATTTACGAATTTATCTTAAGAGTTTATTCGATGTATAATTATTTACACAGGCTGCTGGAATTTCTGTTGAATTTTGTAGTCATATAGTACACTCTTATTTAATATCAACGGAAAGTAAAAGAATCGCACGTACTTCACAAGCACTTTCGTTAACAGGAAGTTCCGTAAGTAAAATTATTCATATTAAAACGAAAATAATTTATTCGAGTGAATGGAAATATCGCATAATAGAAAATTATTGATTTTAGGTCTTCTCTGGTATTACTTTAACAAAGTTTGTGGGTATCGCAGTATTGGCATTTGCGAAAAGCCAAATATTTCGAATTTTCTACTTTAGAATGTATTTGGGAATTGTACTTTTTGGTGCTGCGCACGGGCTAATCTTTTTACCTGTTTTATTAAGCTTTATTGGTAAGAAAAATGTAAACGCATTTTATATAAGAAGTTAACAAATTTAGTTAGATAATTTACACTAAATAATTTTTGCAGGACCCGAACGTAAACACGAAAGAAGAAACTTTACGAAATAATACTAAAATTATATTTTTCTAATTTCTTTTAACAGTACAAATGTTTCATCATGTCTATATATATATATATATATATATATATATATATATATATATATATGATTTGTAGAGAATTTAAATTATGTTTCTATTTTTATATCTATTGTATGTTTAAATAAGGCTCTGCAGATATTAATATATTTCAAATAATTCGTACTCTGTATTTATATAAATTAAAATTTATATAATTCATTATTTGTAAAATATATTTTGTATAATGTTTCTATGATATATAATATTTGTAAGAACAAATAAAAAAGATCTGCGAGATAGTATACGTAAATTTGTATATAAATAGTTTATATTCTCTTGTTTAGGTTATACTCTATTATAATCTAACAATCGAGTTAATTTGACAATAAACTTATACAAATAAGTAAAGTATTTAGTCAGCTATTGGATCGATAATACTTATGATGCAATAGCAACGACAGTTGAAAGAAAATCACTGATGAATATCTTGAATTTTGAGATATGTGAATATGATGGCGAACATAAATCCAATAGAAAACGTGCTATTTAATCGTAAATAAGAATGTATAAGAATAAATACAGATAATAGAGAAATTACAATTTTTCAGCGAGTTTTTTTAAATTAAATTGAAATTAGTTTATATTTAACGGATGTTACGAGCTGCGTAAAGTTTAAGCAAATGTACTATTGTTTAAATATTAATTTATTGTAGTCTGTACTTATTAATATACATTAAATAATTATAAAAATATCAAAAGTATTAATTGTTTAACCTTACTTGTTTGGAGAGAGAGAGCCCCGATGTTTCCTCGTCGGAATCCGAAAGAAGACTAAATCGAGAATCATCAAAGTCAAGTAAACGTTCGTTCGTTGTTTTGATCAAAGAAACAATCGTCTATCCAATGTATACAAAGCACACACGACTCTAGTGTTTATATAAAAATCAATAGAAGGAATAAGAAATTCTTCTCTTTTGTCTTGACAAATAACCTTTAAAAAAAATTTCTTTTTTACCGACGGAGATAAAATAAATCGTCAGATGGCGTTTTTTAACGTTCACAATATGTCCATTACCGGTACAGCGAAATCATTTTTCGTATAATTATTTTTTTAATATTTTTCAAAATTGTGTAGTTTAGACATCTTGATTGTATCTGTTGTGATTATTATTATTTAAAATGATAGAACGAAAAGATACTGAAGGGAATTTATATACTTTTGTAAGTATTTTAATATATTTCATGTACTATTATAACCAATAAAGTTGAGGTTAACTTAAAATTATTTATATTTCTCAACACATATTGTAGTACGATGAAGATTTACCTTATGAAGAGGAAATCTTGCGAAATCCATATTCCGTAAAACATTGGCAGCGTTATATCGATCATTTGAAAAATACAAAAAGTAATAATTTAAATATGGTTTATGAACGTGCCTTGACGGAACTTCCTGGAAGGTAATATAATCTTTCATTCACTGATATGTTACTTTATTTAAAGACTAAACATTTTTTTTTATTCTTTCATTTATAGTTATAAGTTATGGTACAACTATCTTCGACACCGGTTAAGCCAATTAAAAAAAAGATGTATAACAGATCCTCTTTATGAGGATGTAAATAATGCATTTGAAAGAGCTTTAGTATTTATGCATAAAATGCCACGTATTTGGATGGATTATTGCATATTGATGACAAAACAATGCTACATAACACGTACTCGTCAAGTATTCGATCGTTCTCTTAGAGCACTTCCAATTACACAGCATCATCGTATATGGCCACTTTACATAGACTTTTTGAAGAAACATAACGTTTATGAAACATCGGTCAGAGTATTCAGGAGATATTTGAAGGTAAAACTTAATAAAATTGTTACTTTTAAAATAGAATAACTTGTAAGGAATTAAAATTTTAATATTGCATTGTAGTTGGCACCTGAGGACACAGAGGAATATATTGAATACTTGATATCTATTGGAAGGCTTGATGAAGCAGCTATAAAACTTGCACAAATTGTTAATCAGGATGATTTTGTATCAAAACATGGAAAATCTAACCATCAATTGTGGAATGAATTATGTAATTTGATATCAAAAAATCCTTCTAAAATAAAATCTCTTAATGTAGATGCTATTATCAGAGGTGGTTTAAGGAGATACACAGATCAATTAGGACCACTATGGAACTCATTAGCAGATTACTACGTTCGCAGTGGTCTCTTTGAGAGGGTAATCATTTACTAATATATATAAAAAATTAAAATAAAAATGTTCATTTCATGATATTGATATTTCGTCTCTTAGGCAAGAGATATTTATGAAGAAGCTATACAAACAGTGACTACTGTTAGAGACTTTACACAAGTCTTTGATGCATATGCACAATTCGAAGAATTAAGTCTTAGTAAATGTATAGAAGATGAAACCATTATTTCAACAGAGGATGGTGCGTACAAAACAGAAACATTATATCCTAAAATTATAATGTAAAAATTAATAAATATCGCATCATAATTTTTTATTCTCAAATCTATAGGTAACATAGAATTAGAATTACGCCTAGCAAGATTTGAACATCTTATGGAAAGGAGATTGTTATTACTTAATTCAGTATTATTAAGACAAAATCCTCATAATGTACAAGAATGGCATAAGAGAATAAAACTTTATGAAGGACAGCCGCACGAGGTAAGAAAATAATAAAAGTATACGCAGAATATAAAAAAAAAAGAGATGTTTTCGAATAATTAATGCACTTATAGATAATTAATACATATACGGAAGCAGTACAAACTGTGCAACCACAATTAGCAGTAGGCAAGCTACATACTTTGTGGGTTGCATTTGGCAAGTTTTATGAAGAAAATAATCAAATAGCAGATGCCAGAGTTATATTTGAAAGAGCAACCCATGTTCCTTATACTAAGGTAGATGATCTAGCATCAGTATGGTGTGAGTGGGCTGAAATGGAGATCAGACATGGGTAAGAATTTTTTGTTCGCATCTAAACTTCGTATCGTACGTAACTAATATGGACTAAGTAGTAAATAATCACTTTATTGCAGGAATTGTAAAGAGGCTTTAAAACTTATGCATCGTGCTACGGCCATGCCTTTCCGTAAAGTTTCGTATCACGATGAAAATGAAACCGTTCAAATGAGGTTGTATAAATCTTTAAAAGTGTGGTCCATGTATGCCGATTTGGAAGAAAGTTTCGGTACATTCAAGGTACGTAACTTAAAAAAAAATTTTATAAAAAATGTATTTTAATAAAATTATGTCAATATTAATTTTTTTTTTCAGACATGCAAGGCAGTATATGACAAAATAATAGATTTAAAAATAGCAACGCCTCAAATCATTATTAACTATGGATTATTCTTGGAAGAAAATAATTATTTTGAGGAAGCTTTTAGGGTAAATATAATTATTGTCAATAAAAGCTTTCTTTTTGCTCACTTGCACACATTATTTATATAATTTAAATCTAGGCATATGAAAAAGGAATCGCGCTCTTTAAATGGCCTAATGTATATGATGTATGGAATACATATCTCACGAAATTTTTGAAACGTTATGGTGGAACAAAATTGGAGCGTACGCGTGATTTATTCGAGCAGTGTCTAGAACACTGTCCAAATAAATACGCTAAAGGTATAGTATAAAATATTAATAATGTATATTTTAAAAAATGTTTATCCTTCCAAATGTGTACATTTATTTTTTCAGCGTTATATTTATTGTATGCAAAATTGGAAGAGGAACATGGTTTAGCTAGGCACGCAATGTCCGTTTACGAACGAGCAACTAGTGCGGTTTTACCCGAAGAAAGATTTGAAGTAATTTTGTTATTACATATTTTTAACGACTTTTATATGCAAATATATATTATTATACGTTTCTTTTCTTTTTTGTTTTCTTCTTTATAGATGTTTAACATATACATAAAGAAAGCAGCAGATATTTATGGTGTGCCAAAAACTAGGCAAATATACGAAAAGGCTATCGAAGTTTTGAATGATGAAAATACAAGAGAAATGTGTTTAAGATTTGCTGAAATGGAAACAAAGTTAGGAGAAGTAGATAGAGCAAGAGCTATATATGCACATTGTAGTCAAATATGTGATCCTAGGGTATGTTAAATCAGATCGATCAGTCCGTGATGAAAGATCGTAATAATTATATTAATAACATTATATTTACGTTAAAGGTATCATCGAACTTTTGGAAAGTGTGGAAGGAATTTGAAGTACAGCATGGAAATGAAGACACGATGCGTGAAATGCTTAGAATCAAACGTAGTGTACAAGCTATGTATAACACCCAAGTAAATATGATGTCTGCTCAAATGTTGAATAATGTATCTAATCAAGTGTCTGGTGTACAAATTGATAGTATGCGTGCATTAGATAACAAAATTTCTGGTAAATGTTTTAATAATTGTAATAAAATTATTATTATTATTATTATTACTATATAAGTTATATAACAATCGATTTTTTATTTTCAGATACAACTACTCAATCTGGATTGAAGGATACTATTAAATTTGTACGTGGTATAACAGAAACAGATGGAAAAGAATCATCGCGTGTAAATAATCCAGATGAAATTGATATTGATATGGATGATGATAACGAAAATGAAGGAGAAGAAGAGATTGAAGAAGGTAACAATCTTATATTCTACCCATTTATCATTTCACTTATGTATGTTGTTTTTTCTTATGATATAATTAAATGTTCTTTTTCTTTTTTTGTTGTAGAAATGTCTATTGAAAAACAGATCATTCCATCGCAAGTATTTGGTAGCTTAAAAACAGCAGACAATGACACAAACGAAGATGAGTGAATGTACTGTTCGTTGCAATTTGTGTATTTAGATATAAAGTGCAGTTATTATGAAAAATAATTAATCTACTATCAAGATTTGTCTGAGTGGTCTAAAACCAGAAAAAAAATCGTTTGTTATTAATATTGCACTGTTAATTGACATTAAGATTTATTTAAATAGCAAAAAAAATTTTTTTTGCGTATAATTTTGAATGTATGTACATACGTACAACATATATAATACACTTTAAATCATATTACATCATTTAAAGGGACATTTAGAAAGCTTTCCTTCAAGCAAATATTCGTATAAATATTATTCTTACGTATTATTATTACTAATGCAGAGAGATTGTGTATATATTAGAAATACATATTATGAGACTGTATTGATTTTTTATGCAATTATTTTAAATAATATATATAATTTTAATATTTAATAGATCAATGATTTTTCACGCGCGTATTACCTCATTACTTTTATTAAAAATAATATAGGATTATTAATAAATTAAATTATAAGATTTGCAAGTTTGATATCTGAAATATACTCTATTTATGAAAATAGAACAAAATGTTTGAATAAAAATTTTGAAATCAAATAATTTATGTCCGAAGTATTTGATTCTCTTGTATTTTAAAATTATTATCACATCAATTCCGTCACCTTAGATCTATAGTCTTATAGAAGTGAATAGGTTCCACAGTACTTCCGTCTATTAACAAGAAACAAGAAACATTAAAATTTTTCTTTTTTTTTTTTTAATTTAAATATTATGAGAAAAAGTGAATATCAAATTAAATATCTATTTCAATCAAATTTCGAAATAATCATTTTTAAAGAAATATTAACAATTCCTATTAGTAACATAAAATTGCATGTGACATTGGTGCTATCATATATGCATATTACTATTAAGTTAATAAAGATAATAATTTTAATTTCGTTCTCACACATAGGAATCTTGAAAACCAAGCTTTCACGTTTATATAATATTATATAACATATTTTGGTGGATTTATAAAATGCAGATCATTATACACTTCTAAATCATCCACATCTGGCTGACTTTGCATAGTAGTTTGCTCTTTACGAATACCTCCAAATACAATTAACTCTCCTCTTCCCATCACAAGCGAATACAAAATTCTTTCATCTGGCCCTGATTGATCGATTTCTTTCAAGGGAACCCAAGATGCACTACATTCGTCACAAAGTACTTTGCTTATATCTAAAATAAATATAGATAACGTATTCTCTGTTCTTTTCGCAACTTTTGTTTGTATCTTTCTACTTCTGATCTTTTCTTCCATTTTTTTAAGATATTCTAATTGCCGCTGCCGATTGATACTCAAATTATTATTAGTTGGTTTATCACGAAATGCTGCCATACTCAGTGCACTGTCACAACAAAATGGCACGATTTTTGAAAAATTTGATTTTCGCGATGGTGGATTACTCATTCTACTTTGTGAGGGTGATCTTGAGAAAGACCCATGTCGTCCATTGACATTTTCATCTGTATCTATGTCTGCTCTGTGTCTTTGTTTACTAAAAGAAGATTTATTTAAGAATATCGTATATAAATACAAGATTGTAGAATAAGATTTACAAGATGGTAATATACCACAAACCTTTCTTGCAAAGGAGACACATCAGGTAATCTGGATGGTCTTTGACAAGCAACATTTTTCATTGCTATGCTCATATCATTTACTTTAGCATGTCGCTTGTTATTACTTAACACAACAATATAGTTTCCAACCTGACAAGCGAAAGTATATGTTTATATAATGTTAAATCGATCAATTATATTTTACATCAATGTATAGATAACCTTGCAAGCTTGATGACACCAAATACGCGCTGGTGCCCATTCTGGATGATATAATATTACTTTTTTCCATTTCCATGTTGGCTCTGTCATATTTAATAACCAAGCATCGTTCATAGCTGCATTAGGACCGGTACAACCTCCTAGCACAAGGATATGTTTGTCTCCTAAATGAATTTGCGATTGACCATAACGCGGTCGTGGTTTTATAATTGCTGTGGCTTGTTTATGCCAAGAATATGTATCCAAGTTTAAACACCACAAGTCATTGGAACTACCTCAAAAAAATTTAAGCATTTCAGGAACTTTCAATTCATCGAAGAATTTAAGGTACAACATAATAAAAATTGTTACCGAAGCCCACAATGAATACCGCCAAAAACAACCATATTATTTCCATGAATCGTTGCAGAATGAGCTGACATAGGTGGTGGTGCTTCTAATGTGTTAATAGCATTCCATTTATTTGTTTCTATCGAGTAGACATGTAACTCATTAAACAGCTTCCATTGCTAAAAATGAAATATCACGAGCAATGTATCATACGAAATAATTGCATGAAGCATTATTATTTGTACCTGATGTAAAGGATAACGAGAAGGATAAGACCATCCTCCAAACAGAACAAAATTTTTTTTGTAATACAACATTGTAGCACAGGCCTTTGGAGATGGATAGCTGCCCATTGTGATTGGTCTGACCCAAGTCCTTGTATCTAAATCTAATCTCCATAAATCATTAAATGTAGTAGAAGTAGCAGTACATCCTCCAAATACATACATAGAGTTCTCATAAATACAGGCTGAATGAGAATGTCTTTTGCTTATCGTAGGCATTCGAGTTTTTTTTGGCCAAAGACTCCAAAACAAAGCACCAAATGATACGGCTTTGCGAAAGTGTGCCTCATTGTGCTCTATGACATCTGTAATATGTTTAACGCATATACTGCAGAGAGAGGGAGAGAGAGAGAGAGAAATGAACACTATATAAGATATTGATTATAATACATACTTTTAGTTGCACGAAACCACCGTTTTGACACAAGCTTACATTCTTGTAAATCTTTGTAAGGAGGAATAAGACTTAAAATATACTCTAACAATTCATCTGGTAAATCATCAATTCTGCACTGCATTTTTGTTGTTATTAATAAATCGTTTTGTAATTATATTTAACTAGCTGATAAATTCAAAATTTTCTGTTTATAATATTAAACAGCTTTACTACTACAATACTGTTCTCAGAGATTATAATGTTCTTCATATCTCTTTAACAAATTTGTTATATTCTTTTTGTTTATACATAGTGCCTTTAAATGAAACACAAATTCTTCTTCCTTCTATTATATATCTAGTTTTGATTTAGCCTTGGTTATCTCATGTAGTTATACTGCAAAGGTAACGATATATAATGTTACAGAACCATGATAATTCTTCATTACATCGAATTATAATAATTATCAACGATAAATCAAATTTATAAAACCGAGTAAACATAAAAATATAAAAAATATCGTAATTACATTGTAAAACATATTCATATTTTATATGGTTTTGTAAAGGTTAATTGATTTTATCACAGATTAAGCGATCGTAGATTAAAATGCGACACAACACAGCCTACAAGGTTTAAATAAAAGATGATAAGAGACGACATTTTACCTTCTTTCAGGGAGGCAAAACTCGTATAGAAAATTAAAAACGTAGTCAAGCTTCCATTGTACATAAAGTGAGCTGATTGGCCCTGACATATTGTTATCCGTGCTCCTCAGTGGTTAAATTCATAACACTCAACATGCGATATTTCTATGAAAAAAAAAAAAAAAAAACTTGTAAGTTCTACTGAAAATTTTGTCACATATAAAAAATTTTAATGACACTTCATTACTCTAGGATGTAAAACTGTTTCCAATTATAAATTGTTATTGTCTCAAACACATATCACTTTTTTGAAGCGTTTCCAAGGTATTCATGAATATTTATAAATACTATTTCTCTCTCGTAATTTGGTACCACTTACTCGTTACCATAAAACACGATTTCAATACAGAATAATAAATATTACAAAGTTATGGTATGAACGTGAATTATTGTTTGACAGAATGACGGGACAAGACATATCTGATATTAATAATTCTTGCCTGCGTGAAAATTTAGTAAGTATATCCAATATATATCTATAATTATAATAGTTTGTATATACTTGTAATAGAAATGTAAATAAAAATTCTGTTTAATATAAATTTTATGGTAATGTCATTTTCGACTTAAAAATCCATTAACTGCACTTTGTACCATTATGCAATTTATATTAAATCTAAATTTATTCTTTCTATCTCTAACAGTAATTTACTGTTAAAGGTAAAAGCAGCAGTACAATTTTTTCAACATCCTAAAGTTTCAAGAACTCCATTCAGTAAAAAGCAGGAATTTCTTAAAAGGAAAGGTTTAACAGAAGAAGAGATTAAAAGAGCTTGCGAGTTAGTTGGTATTGATATTAATGAGCAAAGGAAATTTGACAATCAAAATGATTACACAGCAATATCAATACCAGATAGACCTCCTTATCCACACTTCCAAATGCTGTCCTCTCAGTCCACATTATTACAAAAAATTAAAGAATTTTTTAACGTCACCGCTGTGATTGGAGCTACGCTTTATTGTGTTTATTGGTTTTATAAGGTATATTATTTAGAAACTCTTAACAAAATTTATCTTCTGATATGGCATAAAGTAAGATATCAAAATTTTTGTAATTTTGTAGGAATTTATTAAACCATTTTTATATGGTCGTAAGAAAAAAGATAGTATAACAGATTCTGTTAATGAACTGGATAAGGCTATCCAAAGTTCTATAAAAGAAATGAAAGATTCAATTTCGAAGGTAGAGATTGATGTAAAAAGATTATCGCAAAATCAATCGATCGACATAGCAATACCACAACTTGTACAAGAACTGAAACAAGAACTATCTAGTCTAAAAGCGCTTCTTCTGTCAAGGTATCTGTTTGTTATATTAATACTTTATATTAAAATGTTCTGTATAAATGATTATAACAAATAATTAGTCTTGTACTCTTGTATTCTTTATATTTTACATATGGAAATCATGATCATTGTACAGAGCCTTATTATACATTTATTATTTTATTATATTTATTTTTAAATAGAAAACAGTTTCCCAGTGCTCCAGCATCTATTCCATCATGGCAATTAGGCACAAGTACAGTTCAAGAAAAAGCAACAGAAAGAGAAGATGATGCTGGAAGTGGAAGTAGCACTAATAATTCAGATAGTTCTTTGGAAATTGTACGAGACGATCCACCTAAAGATTAAATATAAAACAAAACAAAACAAAAAATTATTTACAGCTTCCATCAATTCACTTTCTTCCGTCTTAACAGTCTTTAAAGTGCATAAAATATATTCTGTAACACATTATAAAAAGGACAAAAATCTTGTTTTTATTCTCATTTAATGTTTGTAAAAGTGTAGCCTGTATATAAAACTGATACTATATTTTATTATACAAAGTTTACTATCAAAAGAAATATTTAAAATGAACTTTACTTATCAATGAAGTATTTTTTGTACATTAAACTTTATCCTAGGTCCGTTTTACTTACGGCTTTTTTATTAAAATATTAATATGAGTATCAAAACCATAAGTGCTTAATATTGTTATAAAAAAAATACGTCTTGCTCAGTTTACATTGAAAAATAATAATAATAATAATAATAATAATAGTAATAATAATAATAATAATGATGGTGATAATAATAATAATAATACAAAGAACGAAATAAAGTTCGAAAGTGAAAAAAATTATTTTCTATGCTGTATGAATATGTAGAGTACATACATTGAATATGTAATATTTATGTGCACACACGTATGTTATGTACATGGAAATAATCTTTTTTGTGTATACTAATACAATTTCGTTTCGTTAAATATTGTGTCTATGTTTCTTAGCAATGGCTAATGTTGTTTTGAAACATGTAAAATCATGTGAATGTATTATAAATCAATGTAAACAAATCCTTTAATATATAAGGTAGTCATTGTAAAGATTATCAAAAGAGTTATTTAATAATACTTCAAGAGAAAGATTTAATTAAGAAGAGGTGAATTACGATTATGTAATTAATTTCATGTTTCAAGCACCAAAAAATGTAGAAATACCCATCAAAAACATAGTTCCTCCTACAAGTTGTAATAGAATTATGCAATAATTATTATTCACATAGTTATGTCTGTATATTATTTTACAATATTTATTATTTGATAATTCTTTCAGCAGAATCTGTTATACCCCAACTTTTTTAAGGCGTATAAAAATTTAATTATTACTATATTAAACGTTTTTTATTCTATAAATAAACAATTTTTAAAAAATTGTGTCAACCTTTACAATGATCATCCTGTATATCAAAAAGTAAGAATTGTTCTCCATTGAAAGTTGTTTATTTGAGAACATGTTATTGGTACTTCAATCTAGCGCACATGAGCATGTCTTAATTTAAATAAGATTTTAACACTATGTAAGTTTGATGTTTATACAAATATATACAATTATGTATATACGGATCATTCAATATAATACGAATATTTTGCAGCATAGTGCTTAATGAAGCATTATTTATCGATTATTAATAAACGAAAATATGTATAAAAATCTAACAAAGCACAAAAGTATCAATTATTGCTTTTATTTTTTATTTATTTATTTATTTATTTATTATTATTTTTTTTTTACTTTATTTCCCTGTCCTCGTGTTTCTTTTCTTTAAAGTACAAGTGAAATATAAAGCAATGTGCTGCAATCGTAATATTTTTTATTTACTGATCGATCTTAAGATATACATATATGTATATATCCATTTATAATAAATATTATATAAAGTTTATACTCTTAATGACTTAATTACATTCTTCATACACACACACTAGCCACTCCATAATAAACACATTCGTTTTCTAATTACTGCTAATATGTACATAATATTCATCATTAACTCTAGATTGTTAGACAAGCGGACAGAGTATACAGGTATATGCATAAATTCATTATTTTGCTGATTTATTTCTTTTTTTTATTAACGTCACAGGTTGGATTTACTGGTTATAGTCCTCAATTTTTGCAAAAAGGAAATGTTTTTTTTTTTCAGTACTTTTTTATATCTTTATTAATACTTCTTTATATTAGACATAACTCAGACAGCTGCCTCACTGATACAGTGAGTTACAGCAGAGTCTATTCGAAGTATGACTTAGTATGTTTCTTTCTACATTCTAGATTGATAATGTACAATAAGAAGTATTTCAAATTCATCATTTCATTGCCATGTGTGCCAAAATTTAAATAAAAATAATTCTCTCCTTACGAGAGATTTTGTCAGATATAGTCAACATATGTTTTCAATTTTTTAATCTTTGGCAAATGCACAATTAGAAAACAGGTCTTTCATTTAAATACGAATCAGATTGTATACAAAAATTATTCTATAAGATTTTGTGCTGATATAATAATTGGCTGAAGATCCCATTCCCTTTGACACACACTCGCTATATTTTGCATAACAAGTATACAAAATGAGGACAGGGTAAGGGGTTCGTCATCTCATTATCTGGACAGCATCCTAATATGCCTATTACCAATAACAATAATAATCCTAATCTAGACACACTAAATTATTACACGATTGATTGCTAGAATGTCTAGTACATCAATCAATTAAGATTATGCTACCAAGTATTATGTAATTGCAAATTTCTTGAAAGAACTGACCGCACATCCTGTGTAAAGCGTAGAGCATCCAGAACAGGTAGCAAATTCAATAAAGCAGTATCTCCTGCATCGCTAAACCATGATTTGATAGGTATTGCATTGTCTGTTACAATAAAATTAATCATATATATATATATATATATGTATAAATATTAGAGCTTAGATTATCAAATATGTTCAGAATGTATAGTCCAAGATAAAATAAAAATTATCTGCTTTGTACCAATACGAGCAAGCTTCAAATTTTATCCAAAACGTCTATATTTTTAGAGGACTACTGAAATTCGCTATCGCTGTGAGAGTTATACCAGCAAATCGTGAAGTAAATAGCATCACTTACGTGGATAAGCTCTGTAAGCTCCAGGACTATTATCAAGAATAAAGACAGAAGCTAGATCTGAACAAATGGCAGAAAGATTCTTAGTATAGGAACCCATTTCTGGAGTACAATGCTGTCTGTAATATCTGCGCCTTAAAATACCTCGATTGTTATCTAGTTTATCTGCCACTGCTGCACCATAAATTTCCATAGATGCAGTGAAAATCACTAATTCGTACCTAAATTTTTTTATTAAAATAATATCAATTTACATAGAATATTTCACATCCTATAATAAATAAGGTAAAATAATATCATATCAAGGAGCTTACCATTGACTAACAATGTCCAAGAAAAAATCTACGTGTGGCCTTTTATGAACAAAAAATCTAACAGGATGTCGATCTATCGTTACTTTAAGGACAAAATCTGGAGGTGTACCAGGCCTAACGGTTGGCCTTGCTACTCCGTCGTGATGAGAATGAATTAAGGTCTCATCCAAATCAAGTACTAATACTTTTCTCTTAACTATATCTGTAATGTATATATTACTCATTTAAGAACTATAAATAATAACAGGATTATTTGAAAACACAAGTAGAGTAAAATTTTACTTACTAAGTCTATGCCTTGATAAAGGAGATAATGGGAAGATTTCATACTTAACTGGCTGCATTTGTGAAATCTATATAAAAATTAATTCATTTTTACTATAAATGCAACTACTATTTAAGCATCGTATTATCAATGAAAACAATTTGTATCGCCATTATGATTAATATAAAATCTCAATTGTGTGTGTGTGTGTGTGTATGTGTGAGTAGATAGAAATAAACGTTTAATTTATTTTTTATACTGTCGCAACAATAATAACATATCACTGGGACGATAAAAGATTATGCAACGAGAAAAAAATATATTTTCTTACTGCGTGGTATGCTT
This sequence comes from Vespula vulgaris, assembly GCF_905475345.1. Classification (NCBI taxonomy): domain Eukaryota; kingdom Metazoa; phylum Arthropoda; class Insecta; order Hymenoptera; family Vespidae; genus Vespula; species Vespula vulgaris. The sequence goes on along the minus strand of NC_066601.1, from coordinate 4,447,274 downwards.
TTTGCAAAAATATATAGACGCGAATTGATATCGCAGTAGTGTATCTTCTTCGTGCTAGAAAAAAAAAAAGAAAAACAACTAAGAGGCGCGAAGCACCTACTTACGGCTCTAACCTGCTTCTTGAGTAGAAAACAGACGCATGTCCACACGCGGGAAGCCATCAAGAGAAAAGCTCTCATTCCCATCTGCAATTGTTTCAGCATCTCTACTGATATTATCACCGGGCCGAAGTCCGGCAACGCTTTATCTCCAGTCTCGTTTTCTTTTCGAGTCTCTCTCTTTACCCTTTCACACTCGGCTTCACGTTGCGGTGGTCACAAACTTTATCGTAAACAAACGTTATCTTCCAACTATCTTTAATATACTATATCGGTATTACGATACATATTGCAGACTCCCATTCGGAGGTTTCACTTTACACGTGGAAACAGATTTTTCCATATTTTTTGTATGTTTTCACAAAAATCTATCAGCATAATTCTCTCACGCACACCACATTGCAGCCGCCATCTTTCGCAGATCGACCCAATTTTTCCATGCGCTACGCCACCGCGCATAATGCTGCCAAATATTAAATGTTGTATTTTCGTTAACGCATTTTCTTTCTTCTTAAATAGAAAGATGTTGTAATCTATGAATAACAAGGAGAAAACATTTCCTAAATATATTCTGAATCGAGAATATGCGCGTTAAATCTTCTCAGCCATTTTTAATTTTTGCCGCACTTTTTAAAGCCGCTCTTTTCGTTTCCACGCTATATCGTTCACTTTTAAATAAATGTTATTAACAGTTACCTGTTTTCTCCTTTTCAAAGTTTTTCGATAACATAATTCTACCGTACAACCTGTTTTGATTCAAGAAAAAAAGTAGTTTTAATTCAAATGTTGCTCTTTGTAAGTAGTAGTTGTATTACGAATACTACTACGAATATTGATATATATAGAGGCGAGTAGTAAGCTATGCTCGATAACTTGTTACATATTCCCTTGAAATGGTAAAAATAAACCGAGCAATAACAGAAATATCGCCATATATCCTATACCGTTTTTCAGTCCCGCCGTTACATGTAGATATTTTTGAAGACGCAATCTAGAGGGTGTACGTTTACGTCGCAATAAAAACTTGATTATATATTTTTGTCGGCATTTTACATGATTGGTTTAAAAGTCATCGATTAATATGCACGTTACATAAGAAAAGAATCGTTGATTTGTTTATGGAAATAAAATTTCTGATTTGATTTGGACCAATCACGAAACGTTATGGCCTCTCGCGAGGACCAATGGCAACGTCTTCTTAGAGAATACGTACGGATTAGCGAACGTATCAACGACGTCAGCCTTAATGTCTGTTATGGCGTTTATAAGAAGCAGCTGCTCGCGTTGCTTCAAAATACCGGACTTGTAGTAAAAAGTTCGTTCGAAAAAGTCGAATCGTTTATTGTTCGATAAAAAAGTTTCTATTTTTTAATTTTTGTGTTAAGTTATCCGACAATATGACGGACTTGACGGAATTGAGAATGAACGTGGCCGCGCTGAAACGCGTTGACCCCTACGTGAAGGATATTCTAGAGACAGCGACTCATGTAGCTTTGTACACTTTTAATGGAGATAATAACGAATGGGAAAAAACTGACATCGAGGGTGCTCTATTTGTTTACTCTCGAAACGGCGAACCGTACAATAGTATTCTCATTATGAATAGGTATTAAATCTTTGTTTTTTTTATTACATATTTTAAATCGTATATATGTGGATGGATATGTATATGTATGTGTACATGCATACGTACGTATATGATTACGCTTTACTTATAGTTATTCCTAGCTCGTTTCTTTGTGTCTTGACGATATCTATTTTCACAGATTGAACACAAACAATTTAGTGGAACCAGTAACGCAAGGCCTAGACTTACAGTTACAAGCACCGTTTCTATTATATAGAAATTCACGGTGTAATATTTATGGTATTTGGTTTTACGACAAAGAAGAGTGTATACGTATAGCGGCCATGTTATATAAACTTGTTATGGAGTCTGAAAAGAATCGAAAGGCAGCTAACAAACCTTCCATTCAAAATAAAAAGAATGCAGGATCTAATGCGAATAATGTGGATATATTTAGTATGCTTAGTAAAGCTCAAGAGGATTTCAACACGAACAGAGCAAATAGCGGAGGTGGTAGTACTAAACCTTCTGAAACCAAATCCCCTATTAATACCCCTGCAACGGATAATAATTCTGGACCTCTTGCGGCTCCGTTAGGTCCTGATGTTACGTCGCAAAGCGTGATGGATTTCTTCGCGAAAGCTAAAGTTAGTATTTATTCGATAATTTTGCACTAAGCATCGTACGATCCGTACGAAATTGTTAATATGATTTTATTGGTTAGGTAAATACAGGGCATTTCAAAGCCGGTGATCAACCTACCGCTATAAATACAGGGCCAAATGAAAATAAGCCATTATTATTGGCACGTTTAATGTCTCATCCAGCAGCACATACATTAGAACATATCGAAAAGCAACAGAGATCGATAACTCCACAACCATCGACATTGCAATCACAAACACCTGCTCCTTCGACGACATCGATTAACGTAGGTAGTATAACTTTGTTAGGCAGATCTAAAAGACGAAATAAAACTGTTTCCCAAGACACGGCGATGTCTACATCAGCATCCGTTTCTCAAGATCTTCAGCCATCGGTAAACCAAAGCACCAGTGAAACAAATGGTTCATCTGGATTTCTTAGGATACAATCGCCAACAAATACAACATCTTCTAACATGACCAATCATCAAACTTCAACTATTATTACACCTAGCAATACAAATCCTCTTGCATCTTTATTTGCTCATGTGTCAGGCAACACAGTAAGAATAATTCGCAATAATCTTTTTTTTTTCTTTTTTCCTTTCAATTTCTTTTTCTTTTATTTAATTTTGTACACAAATCTGTTATTCGATCTAGGCTTCAGAAGATATTATCACGACTCCAGCTTTATCGGGTACGGGATCGGCACCTGCATTGATACCTCCTGTAATGTTTGCGGCTCCGAGTCCTGCGGAACCACTAGCTAGGCCGTTAGAACCGCTGACAAGGAATCAGCTGCTTCAAGCTTTTAATTATCTTTTGAGAAGTGATCCAGATTTTATCAACAAACTGCACGAAGCTTACGTTAAGTCGTTCGGCGAAATTGTCTTCTAAATACATACTAAAAAAACAACTACAATTTGTAAACGATTAATAAAACGCATCATGCGGGTTGTGACTATCGACTGACGATATGATCAAGAGAATTTGATATTCCTAAGTTACATATGTGTACATAATATGTCATGCTTGAAATTCGATTGACATTAAAATAGCCGATTACCCAATTCGGGAAAAAAGGCAGGAATAAATGAAAATATATATACCTTGGAACAGTATTTTTATAAACTAAAATGTTTTCTTCTCCAGAACGAATTAGAAGTGCGAACGGAGATTGATTAAACGTGAAACATGAGTGAATATTACAAAAGGAGGACTTGGATACGAAATGCTGTACGATTTCAAACTGTGATGCCAAAACATTTATATTATACTAGCGTTTTATGATTGCAATTTCAAATCAGGAAAGGAGATTTTTTGAGCCGATCAAACAAATGTATGTTTTATAGAGTAATGACGTACCCTTCCCATATATCGGGTATTGACGTGGTATGTATATGTAATTCCTAAAAAAAAAAAAAAAGAAAAAAAGAAAAAAAAGAAGAAGATCAAATAAATAGAGATGCAGTATTGAAAAAACCTTCCGTTATATTTTCCTAAAATTCTTTTATATCGAGTTATCCCTCGCGAGTCGTATGTATCACGAAGTAAACTCGCGATACAGGTCGAATAACTTTACACAATAATATTAAGTCATACTATCACAATATAAATGTTTATATGGAATACATTTAGAAATGTGCGATAAATACGCGCTGCACGATCAACGATCGAACGTTGCAAAAATGCCAGTATGTTCGTGGGGTAGTTTTTTCGGCAATCATTCTTTGTTTTCTCCCTTACGTCATATTTTCTCTCTATCTTTTACATAACAAGGCACAGTCGTAACATTACACGCCATCGCTTTTTCGTCGTACACTGCGATGTTATTGATTTCTGCTTAGAGAAAGATCGAGCTTTTCAAAATATTCTCGATCGTATTAGCTTGCGTTATGTCTCTTGCACGATGATTATTAAGATATTCAAGATAGCTAATCAATAGCGAAGTAAAATACAAATAAATCTATTTACAAGTTGTCTAACGCTACTAGAAAGGTGCGTTACAATATGTAACTTATACGTTGCCATTCTCATTCTCTCTCTCTCTCTCTCTCAATTCTTATCTATTTTATAAAATAATCGCCTCCGTCGGGCGTATTCATATAAAAAATGCGACGATAAGTGCGCGAGTAACGGGTCAATCATAATTTACAATTAAAAAGACGCTTCCCTCGAAGGATTCACAGCCAAGTAGAGCCAGGACAGCTCGCTAGCTTCTTACGTATGTAGTCTTAATTAATTATTCGCTAGGACGCGATTTATAAAGGAGTGTCTTTGGATCGCAAGTTCATTAATTAATTTCTTATTTAAACGAGAGGCACTTTTGCTGGTCCCAGTAATGGCGGCCCGTTATCCGCCGTTCTATGACCTCCGAGTTTGTCGCCTTGCAGAGGTACCGGCTGAAGCAATCTGATCGCAAGACTAGCCAAGACCAAGAGAGCGATCAAGCCACATATTGGAACGGCTATCGTCGCGGTTTTGAACCAGCTATCCGACGATTGACTTCCGTGTCCAGTTGGTTGTACGGGTCCTAGATACGTACGTTGCTCGTTCACTAATACTAAAAAAAAAAAAACAAGAAAAAAGATCGCAAAGTTGTATTATTTATACTTAGTTATAACGAACGAATATAAAGGAAAAGATAAGCGAGTAACATCGGGAAAAATAACAAAAGTCTTGTGAACCTTTAACGTAAACGTTAAAAATGGAAACAAATTAAATGTAATCGCGAATGAGTCAGAAAAGCGATAGGTTCGACGCCGATGGATTAGCTGTTAAATTATTACGTCAGCTCTCCTCTTTAAGCTCGTATTTATCGTCTATTAGATAACCAATCCGATTCCTACAAACAGTGGAACTTTAGAAAATAATTGAATCTTTGATTTCTCTATAAATTTTATATGTAAGACGCAAAGTGGCTTCGCGATGCGATAATAAGAACGAGAGAACGTACTAACCTTGAAGAGTCTTGTTGAGTCTGTTTCTCATCGCAGGACTGTCTACGTGATTGCAGAGATCCTGCTCGCAACAAATGAATCCCGCAGGACATTGTCGTTCTTTGAAACTCTTGTCGAGGCAACCGCTGTAAGCATTATGTTCCGTCCTTGATAAGGATGAACCAACGTTCGAGGGTAATTCGGTGAAACAACCTCTACCACGACACATATATCCTTGTGGCACACAATCCGGTTGATTACAATAACAACGAACCTCGCGTGCGTCGGATAATTCTGTAAACAAAATATTTTCACATCGTTAGAAATACCTTTACGATTATATGCGAAGTATATACGTAGAAGTAAATACGTGGAAAATAATACAAATTCGAAAGCAAAAGAACGATTATAAACGAGCTACACGACTCGTTACAACAATTCGTTAACAATGAAAAAGGAAACTGTGGTAGCGCTTCGAAGAGAGATAGCGAGATCACGCAGAGACGACTTTCCATCAATGTTTCTCGATCATCGATATCTCGTAGAACGTTTTCAATTCGTTAACTCGACTCGATTCGTAAATCAGATAGAATCTCTGGAAAGGATCCGAAGGAAAAACAGCCGGTACACGCGGTACATCCGCGGTAACCGCGTGCTCGACGTAAAATAAATATACAAGCGTTCGCGTACCCTCTACCTTTCTCTCTTTCTCCCTCTCTTTTCGAAGCGTGTTAATGAGAAGGAGGAGAGCTTGCGAAATAAACACGGAGACGCGGAGCAGTCCGCGTCCGATGACTAAACCCACACGAGTGTCTTTTTATTTATTATGATAATAACGCAAGGCCATCTTTTTTCACGACTTTTATAATCTCTCTTTCTCCCTCTTTCTTTCTCCTGTACTTTTCTCTCTCTCGAACGAGTTTCTATCGCTAATAAGCCAAGAGACGTTCTCTCGAGCGTTCCCTTCTTATCCCTTCTCCTTCTCCGCTCTTCTCTCTCCTTCGTCGACGTGGTCCAGCTCATCGTGGAATAAAAAACGCTAAAACAGCCGAGTCACAAAAGAAAGAGCAAAGTAGAGAGAATATATGGAGAAAGGCATGCGGGGCGGTCGTCGTTGCGTGCCTTCCTTCTCTCTTTCTCTTTCTCTTTCTTTCTTTCTTTCTTTCTCCCTCTCTCTCCCTCTCGCTCGTTTCGCCACGGATGCTCACTCTCGGAGGCTCTCACGAGTCTCTCTCTCAGAAGAGGCTTTGAGCCGGAGAGCTCGATGTTTGTATATGTGGACCCCGAAGGATCTCGTGCGTGTATATGCGCGCGCGCGTCTTCAAAACAAAAACGAGAAAAAAGGGTTAGCAGCGGGAGGTCGAGAGGGCCGAGCAAAAGAGAGATACGACCGACAAGTCCAAGCCCGAGGAAGGCCCGTCCGAAAACAAACAGACTGCTTCGTGGGGCCGTTCGTTATGCGCCCATGGCATATTAATTATTTCCCGATAAGCTGTCCTCCTTCCTTTTCTCTTCTCTCTCTTTATCTCTCTCTATCCTCTTTCATTCTATCCTTTATTTTTCTATCCTCTTCTTCGTGCGCTTCTTGCCTGCCTCCGCGTCTTTGAAACAGCCGGACGCGCATTATGCGAGAAATGCGCGCGGTCAACGCGAAAGGGAAAGAGGTTGCGTCGATATTTTCGGATCGGCACAATCGGCCGCTACATCTAAAAGATGAAACACGACGATTCGAGATTTGGAATATAGTCGTACCATCAGTCGCGCGATCCTCCTTCTTCGGGGTTTAACATTTATTTTCATACGTCAACTTGCCCTAACAAAATCGTTCCCCTTCTCTCTTCGGAAAAAGTATTTTCTGCTAATGACGCTTCTTTGGAAGCGTAATTCAAATCAGCGGCGTAACACGCCCTCTGAAGATAATGAGTCGCACGTTTCCAACGTGGACATGGTCGCACCCAAGAGAGAAAAAGATAGGAAGAGAGGAACGGAGAGGACTTGGGACGACGAACAGAGGATGGAGGATTCGAAGCGGAGAATAATCAACGTGACGCAAAAAATTCGGTACGCTTTCGATACGCTCGAGGGACGTTCCTTCCATATGTTTTATGCTCGTAAAACTGTCCTCTTTTATACACCCCTTTCTTCCTCCCTTCCTATTCCTCCTCATAATGCATCGACGAACGTTAAATCTATTCGTTCGTTCGTTCGATCGAACTTTTCCATTTCTTCTCGAGCGACTCTAAAGAACGTCCTCCTTGATAAAAAATTAAGCATTGTATGTTCTTGAAAGAATGAAGAACGATCGACGAAGGATTAGCTTATTGACGGTACTCATATTCGTCGGGACGTGAATCTGATCAAACGGTGAATCTTTCTTGGATATTTTTGAGAAGAATATGTAAAATGAAAGAACATTGCGAGAGATTTCATCGCCGAAGAATTTTATCGCCTTTGTCGATAATATTTGCAGCGTTCGTTCGATCCTACGATGATCCATCCAGCATAGAACTCTACACGAGCTACGCGGGAGAGTTTGCGAGCGAGAAAGAGCCCGGAGAGGACGGGAACTCGATTTGAACGAGCTCCGTTGTACATGCAATTAGAAGAGCGACGACCTACGTACGGTATGCATGTGTGCGTATGCATGTATCTTTATGCTACATATGTATGTGTACATACGCGCGATATGTAATACTCGCAACTCTGGCAGAGGCCGGACGAAGGAACGAGCATCGGGAACGATAAAACTAATGAGTCTCTCTCTCTCTCTCTCTCTCGCTATGCCCGAGGATACATGGCTCTTTCTCTCTTCCTTTCTCTCCACATCTCTCTCTTACTCTCTCTTTGAACTCCCATAAATAAGCGTATCTACATAAGACGTTTCGTAAATTCACGAGATTGCGTAATTTCTCATACATACGTTTTGTAAGAAAGATAATGACGTTAGAAACGATTTCACACTGTGTAACTTTTGTTTAGAATCTGAGATGATCATCTTCGAGACGTGCAATCGGTTCTTTGTTCCGTCTGCATCGTAAGATATTACTTTTTAATGAGATTATTTACTCGTTATTTATAGCGACCTTTGCGTCCTATTATATTATGGACGGCCGTGATATTTCAATGAAAGAAAGAAGGGACTTTTTTTATCCAAGTCGAATTATTTTCGCTTGAGACGAGTGGACGTGGTTCGGGAGCTTCGTATCTTGCTTTCTTTAATTAGTTCATTAGGGGCGAGAGATACGATAGATGCAGAGAAAGAGAAAAAGTGAGATACAGAGATTACGTTGCGAACGTTCTGCGTATATTCTGATACAAACTGAGAGAAAGAGAGAGTTAAGGGTTCTTCTTCAGGGCTCTCATTCCTCTTCGCTTCCGTCACGCGCAATGGGTCTTTGTTCGATCGTCGCCAAAGATACGATCTCTTGGAAACGAACGAAGAGACGCCGAGCTCGATTCGATCCGATCGTTTTAATTGTACGAACGTATACGCGATCTTCTTCTCTATCCTTCCTTCTTTTTTACTCTCTATTTCTCTCTTCCTCTCTTTCTGTCAATTTTTCTCGTTTATTAAAACAACTTGGCACTTGGCCAGTACCGTACGACATAGCCAGCATTTTCTTGGAAAAGTATATACGAGTCGAATTCAACGAGCTGCAGCAACCGAGACGAATAATGAATCGGATTAATAAAAGACTCGTCCATGTCTCCTGAGAATTCTTCAAGATGATAGTGAAACGAAGCCGAATCAAGATAAATTACGTTAATCCGAACGTTTTCTCAACTTATTCATATTTCACAGAAATAAAAATTAATTTCATACGTCTAGACATAAGTATACACTACATATATAGAGAGAATTGAATTCATTTGATTAATAGTGTGACGTTTATAGACAGAAGGCGTTATCGAGAGAAAGTAAAAAAAGTGCAGACACGAATCGTGTGATTACGATCGTTGGTTCGCGAGACACCTGTTCGACGTACCTGCACGCAAGAACGTAAGTCTTACGATGCAGGACGGTGAATAACTCGAAAAGAAAAGTTCGAGAGAACGGCGACCACAACTGCATAAAATACATAAATATCAGGAAACCAATGTCATATATGTGTGGGTTGTGTGCGTGTGTATAAAAACATAATGGAAATTATCGATAGTAATTGCAAAAAAATAATCCAATAATAATATAATAAAGTTCATTAAAGAATCGTTTTTCGTAAAGACAAAAAAAGTAAAGAAAAAGAAATTTACCTGTGAAAAGAAAATGGTCAAAACAGAGACGAGAATGATTGAGAGAGGATGAGTATGCATTTCTAATGTGCTTTGGATGGTTATCGTAACAGAGTAGCCGCTAAAATAAATCATACGGGGGGATATGTCAGGGTAAAGAAAGGAGTGTCGAGGTTCCGGAAAGTCGTTGGAATTGCTAAGCTCGCCGTCGAGAATAAAAAAAAAGTTAGCTGCGTTGACTGTCTGATCGATAAAAAGCTACTCGAAGAAAGGATTGATGGTTATTATTTGATATTAAAGAGGAAGAGATTGGAAGTCTAAAAATGTGTTAATCCAAGCCAAAATGTACGTACGCGTATATATGTATCTTTACATGGTTAAATAAATAGATCATTGTTATTAAGTGACGTTTCGTATGGAAAATAAAAGGATGAGATGGAGACTTGAAATAAATTATTGTGACTTATCCTGTATAGTTAGCGATCGTCTAAAAATATTATAATATCGAGATCGTATAAAATGAAGGTACGCGATCGCAAGGTATCGATCGCATCGGCAAGATTGTAGCGAGTCTCGAGAATAATGATTGCGAATAAGAAGGGACAACGACAACGTGGAATTAATAATTCACTTGAACGAGACAGTGTGAGAGAGAAAGAGAACAAGAAAAAGAAAAAAGAAGAAAGACAAGAAAGAGAGAAGAAACGATCAGTTCCACTTAATATCCTCGAAGGGTAGCACGAAAGGCTGTAATATAATTTTGTGCTCTCGTGTGTTGTACGCGACAAACCGTGAATAAAATGAGCAGCAGACAAGTCGATCCAAAGTAGTCACGAAAAATAATGATCGGTAGTAAAAGGAGAACTGGGTAGCCCACGAATTCGAGAGTTCCTTCGTTGAAGAAGGAACGGATGAGTCCTCTTAAAAATCAGAGAGGTCTGTCTTGCTGCTGTTCCTGCCTTTTGTAAGCTCCGCAGGAGGTCTGCCAAAGTTTTATCGTGCCTACGGATATTTTGAAGCTTCTTAAAGAAAAAAAAGAAGAAAGAAAAAGAAAAAAGAAGAAGAGAAAGAAAAGAAAGAGAAAAGGAAAGGAAAAAGGATAGAATTATTAAGAGGCATGTATACTTGAACAGTAGAAGCCAACCATAAAGTCTTTCGACGATAAAACGTTTGTGCGTTGGTAAACGATACTTCCTGATAACGCGCGTAATATTATTTTCAGGAATACCGTACGAACGAGTCGAAAAATAATCCTTTAATTAAACGATGATTTATACGTGGTCATCTCGAAGCAAACTGAAACCTACGAATTTGTAAATATACTTTCTTTATGACTTCACAGCGTTTTTCGTATTGCGTGATCGAGACTCGTTAGTAGGTTGCGAAATTAATTTCATGGATTGTAATCGACGTATTCATTTTCTTAACGTAATGAAGTAGATAAAATAGAAAATATGGTGAGAATTAACTTTATAGTTATTTGACGTGCACGACAGTCTTTAACTCGTTTTAATGATATTTATCCTTTGAAATTTACGTAACGTTTGGCTTTGATTTGATCGTAGTCTTGGTAAACCGTAGTAAATGATTTTTTTTCTCAACGATATATCTTCGATATATCTTCGAAAGATATATCGAGGAGTAAAGTAGTCGAAAAACTTCTCGATCCTTGGATAAATATAACGCGAATGCAAAGTACAGGAGGTGGTCTTGGACGACAAGTGCGCCCACGTACGTATAATGGCTCTCGGTTGCTTTTGCTTCTTTGTCTTTTTTTGGATGGCTGAAAGCCGGTCTTTGCTCGGTGGTTCGACTCCAATAAAGCTTTTGTTCTTCCTGTTTGGTCCCCGTTGAAATTTTGTGCGCTCGACTGGATTCCATCGACGGCAGGGAAAGAGAGATGGAGTTGAAGAAAAGGGCCGATTAGATCCTTTTATTTGCGCTGACACGAGAGAAATCAATCCACTCGAAGCGAATCCATCTTCCTTTCTCACGCGATTTATTTCAGAGAAGTCACGTGGATATTTCCTCCGCGTTCTCTTTTTTTTCCTTCTTCTTCTTCTTCTTCTTCATTGAAGCATGACTTTGATTAGAAATAACGAAAGACATGTATTTAAAAGTCTGACATAATCGTAAACTTCGAAAGAAGAAAAGAAAATGATCGAAGGCGTTGGCAAAGACAACGGAACGATCTTTGGCTCTTAAAATTGCGAAAGACAGGGCGACAATATTGTAAAATGTTTCGCACGATGCCAAAGCGAGTTTCTAACTATACGTGTGTACGTATTTTTAGGAAAGTTCTTCGAAAGCACAAGATCTCCGCCAGCAAGCAAGCGTTGAACGTTTGACGGAAAAATGATTTATCTAGCGACAAATCTGCAAGGACATTTATATCCCGCGTTGAAGCAGCTACGCGCTGACCGTTAAATACGATGTTGGCGTTAGCTTTTTCTTTTACGAATTTTTCAAGCTAGTTGCCTCTACTAACAATTATTTTTCACTTTCCACCGATTATTCATCGAAGGGTGAGAGCGTCGACGCGAGAAAAACCATGAAAATTTATCGATATTGTCCGGCGCTATACGTACGCTGTATTAGAGGAAACCGCTTTTACGGTGCCACTCCTATGTACGTTGAGTAATTCGACTATAAATCTAACTTTACAGATACGAGACATCGGCTATCGAGAACTCCGACTTATTCTTAGCTACTCAGCCGTCAAATTGTTTCATTATTCGAGAAATTATAACGTTGGGAAAATTCACTTTGTTATTTTGAACTCGTCCAAAAGTTTCTTGGATCCTCGTTCATTGTTATTGTCCGTTTAAAAGATTTATTATTACAATATTTATCTCTTTGGAATAATTGCTCAAAAGAGTCGTCCTTCGAATTCTTCATGGAAATCGTGAAAAATCTCGTATACTTTTCACGGAAAAAAAATTCTTGTAGGAGTAAGAAATTGCTCGAGAGTTAAACTTAGCACAGGTATACCTGAAGAGCATGAAAATATCTCGACGAAAGATCGTACTTCTGCGTTTCGGCTAATTTTCCTTTCACAAAGGGTCGCACAATCCGAAAGCTGTATTTGCGTTGGGACCTGTAACTATCAACTACGAGCACCCGGCTATTAAAGACTGTAGAGTAGAGGAGAGAAGAGAGGAAGAGGGTAAAGGAGGGCGGGTCGACTATGCGGGGTGGCAATTAGCAAGAACAATAGGTATCTTGGGCCATTCTTTCTGGGAAGTAGGTGGGTCCTTTTTGGGCCCTTTTGCTATCTCTCTCCTCTCTCTCTCTTTCTCTCTCTTTCTCTCTTCCTCTTTGTCTTTTTCTCTGTCTTACCTTCCGTAGGCTCAGGTATATATTACAGGGACCCACCGACCGAATATGGTATATGTATAGCCGGTTCTCTAAATACACGAGGTCCTGAAGATTTCGATGCTAGAAGACAGGTTCCTGATGTTTCCGAGCTCTCAGAACCCCATGATTAGCCCTACTTAACTCGGCAAGCATGGACGAGTATACTACGCCATCGGCAAGTAAAAGGTATTCTCATCAATTATATGCAATTGCCAAATTGCTGCAAATTACACGTGTGACTTCGTTTCTTTTTTCTTCTCCTTCCTTGCCGGACCATACGCGGTCCCTTTATGACGAGGGGATTCGTTCATCTCGAAATGATCGACGAAATTCGATCGAAAAATATCGTCGACTCATCCACCTTCTTCGGCATGAGAAATAATTTCGGTAAAGGGTTCGTCCGTACTTTGCTAATGAACTCGAGCATACTGGTAGTTCAAAGTAACGTGACTAAACTTTTTCGTTCCTCGTTGCACATTCTTGTACGTGTTCATCCTTCGTCCTCCATTTAAAATTCGTAGAATTAATTATAAAAAGAAAACTCAATACAAATATCGTATGTTTTTTTTTATATGCAAATAACTAGTCACTCGAAATTAATTAGACACGTCATATTCTTATTATAATACCTTGCCAGATGGAAATTGATGGGCTTGACATTGCTACCAAGATCGATCGATCACGATCCAAACCGTATGACGATTCTCGTCGTTCATTTCTACAAAAAGAGAAAGAAGAAAGAAAAAAGAAAAAAGAAAAGAAAATCAAGTCGAAGAGTTCTTCAGCGAAGTTTTGCTACCTGACGTGATGTCAGGTAAACGAACCGCTCGCCCGAACGGACTTGGAGATGCCGAAAAAGAACGTAACTCGCCCTGGGCTCCAGTGACGTAACTGTGAGATCATGAGAGGAGACAAGGATACTCTCTCTCTCTCTCCCCCTCTTTCTCTGTGCTTTTATATTGGCATCGATGCCGACCGTTGCAGTGCTTTGAGAAATTCACCGTGAAGTATGGAATGTTAATTAAATACAAAGGATCGATCGTACTTTCCGAGCATGTACGTTGTGTCTTTCTCTTTCTCTGAAGGAACGATCGCATCTTGTTTACTTTATTTTCGATGCGAATGTTTCTTCAAATGTGTAGAAAAAAGAGAGAGGGGGGGAGACAACAAACATTTTAATTTGATAAGATCAGTATCAAGTGAAAAAGTTGGATCCATTCATATATTTTTTGTATTCGAACGAACATTATTCATACGCTTTTATTTATATTTATCTTGTCATATTTTTCTATGTATTCCTTCTTTTTTTTTTCTCTACATTACTTTCTTGTATTACGCATTTACGCCCATGAGAAATAATGTTTTAATCAGATATATTCTCTGTCTTTCTCTCTTTTTTTTTCTTTTTCTTTTTTGATCTCACGAGAACGATTTGCGACAATCGGTGAATGCGTTACGACACCAACAGGCAAATTGCAATTTGTGCGCACCCAACCGCGTAAGATTAGCCATACGAGCTTAGAATAAAACACACCCGTATGCGTGTATACGCACACACACACACACACACATATATGATCTCCCGAAGAAAGGACAAATCTGTTTCCCTTTCTTTTTCTCTTTTTTCTTTGTGCAGAATCACACGTGCCTACGTTTATACAGAAGCACGATCGAACCTGGCAATGATCGCGCGTAACGAATAATCACGGTATCGGCGATAAAAATATTGATCGACGAGGCCTTTCATTATTTATCCTTGTATGTCCTCTATTAATGCGTGCACATACGCATCGTATGTGCAGAGAGGAATAATTATAGCATTTAAGATAGTATCCCTACTACTCTTTCTATTTTCTTACGTTTTCCTTGTTCGTAAAATATTTTATGTTACTAATGAATCCTTCTTATAATTAATTTAAGTTCACCGTGTACTATAATGATTTTATTGATATAACGAATCATTCTTTTATCATATTATTAGCAAGGTTTATTTAACGTTAAGATTATATCGTTTGTTCTAGGAGATTTTTATTATTTTATAACGCGGATTGTAATATAAAATATTATACAGATGGATAAATTAACGTATTAAAGGATCACTACTTGGGTCATAAGAATGAGCCAAGATTAAAAAGATAATACAATGTGTGTAACGCAAAGATCAATTATTATGCTCTCTATGAAAAGGTCGCCGATTGTTTTTCACGCTAGATGTTTACCACATTACATAATAAAACAATGCCCGCTTCGAGATAACGATACGACCTGCATAATAGTAACACGATCTCCACTGTAGCCTACTTTTATGCCTCGCTGAATCGAATATCTCAGCACTTCTCGCTCTAAAAATATGTCTCAGCGAATGCGCTAAATTCCAAAGCTCGATTTACATTCAATCAACGACGATGAAGAATGTCGTCGATCGATCGGTTCGCCCAAGATCGATTCTGGATCGTATGGATTACGATGAAAAATTTGTATATTTAATCTACACCGTGAAAAAGATACGTAAACTATATCAGTCCTCGTTAAATCGATAAATTATGCGATCGAGAAAGTTATAAAAATTTTATTTCTATCCACGTGTATAGTTTATGTTGGAATTTTCATTAAAAATTGCTATAAAATTCCCAAACGATCGTTTAACGTTTATACAATTAAATCTAGATGATCGAATAAAACGATCTAAGGATTTCTAATGGATTAACTCTTGAGAGATCGATCTGTCGCAAATCGAGCTAAAAGTGAACGTATTTATAGAAACTGTTTTGTGAAAATGTAATCGATTCTACGAATGGAGCGTGGCGTCGTTTATTAATAGAAAACTCACGATGACTAACTCATAGAGGATGTGGAAAAGTTACATTAAGCATCGCTAATTACTGCTCACCGAACGAAACCTTAGCAATACTTAATCGCTAAGCTGTCAATGATTAAGTCATTTCATCCTGATATCTCTGAGTAATGGATACGTAGGTATGCATATGGGAATATGTATATATATATATATATATGTGCGTGCGTGTTACATGCATGTGTATGTATATACATCGATCGTTCGTCGTACGAACGTAAATCAATTTTTCGACCACACATCGTGACTTTTAAGAATTTATTCCGAAGAAACGTTCATAAATTAACTCTTCAGCGAATGTTTCGAGAAATAAATATTCTTTGCTTTCACTTTTCGTGATTCTTAGATGGTTTCATTAGAAATAAAGATCATTAGCATAAGTAAATTTTACCGAAGAGCTAGAAAAAAAAGGAAAAAAGAAAAGAAGAAAAAAAAAAGGAATGCACTGTTTAACGTTTTCGTTGCGACGTAATTGATGTGGCTTTCCATATGAGACATGAAAGGAAAGCCGTCTTATAAATTTTTCATAGATTATGCAGTAGCATATATTCGTTCTCCATAATTATCACGATGTCAGTAGTGAAATGCATATATAAAAACAAGTTAATGCGTACTCGGAAATCGTGGCGTAATTTGAAAATAAAGTGTTGCGAGATTATCGAATATTTTTGAATTACGCGTAGATAAACGTGTACTTAATGATTTCAATTTCGGACAACAAAAAAAGATACCGAAAGAAATGACGAAACATTCTTTGTTAATAATCATAATCGTTCATTTCGTTGCTTGACATTTCATAGTATCGATATTAATAGACAAGTGAATCATGCTACGAAAGAAGGTGAAGGTGATTCCCTTAAGCGTTCCTTTCCCTTTGACAGAAAAAACACGAAACGGTGTATAGGATGAATGAGAGAAAAAGTGATAGAGAGAGAGAGAGAGAGAGAGAACTGCGCTTATCTGAATGGGAGACTCTGTAGTACCTGCAAGAAAAATGAGTAATACCTAACGAGGAAGCTTGAAAGTCCGGTCAATCGATCCAGTAGTGATCGTAGCCATTATTGGAAACTACGCTGCTAAAACGTGATCCCGATTGGTGTCACGATCCCACAGTAAGTGTGAGATCTCTGTCCGATTGTTGCAGTAACGTTAAGCAGACATTTGCATTGCTCTCTCATCGCGAAACATTTTCTCATCGACTGCAGCTAATGCATCGGATCTTGCAACGCAGTAAATTTAATTAATGATCGTGAGAAATTTTTTCTACCATCCTAAGCACTATACAAATTATTTTCTAACTTTTTTTTTCTATTTTACGTGTGGGATAACTTTGAAAGAAATGAATCGGAAAAAAAATTATTAAACATATCGAATGCATCGTTTTTCGAATAAAAACTGAATCAATTAAAAGACTTTTGATATATCATCTTTAATAGATCATCCCAATTAAAAATCAATCTAATTCCTATGAAGTTTTATTTTTTCGAAAAAAAAAAAATAGAGAGAATGACATCACATCGTGTCGAAGTAAAATCGAAAAAATCTTCTCAGTGACGATAAACATATAATGCTAAGATGATTCGCGAAAGTGTAAAAGAGATGAAATGCATATGATATGATGAACGAAGCGGAGGAGGATGAGGATGAAGATGAGGATGAGAATAAGGAGGAGGAGGAGGAGTAGGAGGAGAAATAGATAGAAGAAACCACGTTCGCGGGAGCCAGTTCATTTGAATTCGACGCATCTTGGCTCGCGCGTATGCATACATGCATACCGCAGCGCTCGCGTGCGTGCATGCGTGCCTGTACGCTGCAACATGTCGCATACGAAGCATTGCCATTAACATAACGCGCGAGTTAAGTGCCAGTCCGGAATATAGTACGGTTAACACGCCTCTCGTTGGAGTAACGATCTCTCGACGAAAAATCAGAGGCCGTACGATGATCTACGATCGATAATCGATGATAAATCAAATTGGAAAGAAAGGGGAGTGAGGGGAAGAAAAGATGGGATAGTAAAAAAGCACGTTCATGGGACATATGTTCTATCTTATGAGTCTGTTTACCTCTCTTCGTGGTTAACATCAAAGTTGGTGCATACAAATTATCTAAAAAAGGATATTTCATTTTTTATATAACCAATTTTTTCGTAATGAAAGATATTACGTAAAAATTATCTACAATTTTCGTCTCGTTCTAAACCATTGAAAATAATGACGGTAATGCTTGTGGAGAATTGTATTGCGATATTTTGCATGGTCCGAGAGGATCATATACGTGGTACGTGTCATGCATTATCGATGAAAGAAGTCTTAGACCGCCACCCCCTTGGCGCCATTGACGTCGTTAATTCCATATGTGTGCTTGCTCCTACGATAAAGTATTCCGTGCGAACGATATGAATTGAGAAGAAGAAGAAGAAGAAGAAGAAGGAGAAGGAGTACTTACGATGGTTGGATTAAAAAAAAGAAAAAGAGAAAATTAAAAAAGATATTTAAGTAAAGTATTACTATGATGACTATGACTATGATCAAAGTATGAAAAGAACGAGAAATCATGAAAATATTCTTCTATCGATTCGTTTTTAGCGATAATAAAATGCTGAATTATTCGTTATTATCGATCCAACATTTTAGCTCGATATTCGCGATGGAAATTTCCGTAAACTCTCGAGAAACAAGAATCTGACGTATGTATGTATATCGGTCAGTGAATTTATCTGTTAAAAAAGGGGGCGAGAGTCCAAGAGAAATTATAGATCGAAGAAAGAAAAAAATCCCTTCTCTCTCTCTCTTCCTGTCGGATCTTTTCTCGAGGGAAAATTTCCGTGTGAATATTTATGTCATATTTATTATATTCTCACTTAATATAGGTAACGCTTCGAAGCATACGAGCTCAACGAGAGAAAACATAGGAGAGGAAAGATGAAAAGGATTTCAAGATTTCGCGACACAAATTCCACGTTGAAACATCTAAAATTACATTCACGCGTTTCAACTTGCTCGTCGTTCGTGTTCGAACATCTACGAGTTAATGCAAATCGATCGACTTCTTCTTTGGAATAAGAAATCGTCGCGTTGAAACCACCCTCGTTTTCTCGGATCTCGTTAAACGACCTTGAAATGTTAATTCTGGCTAGGCCGTTGAACAGTGTTAAAGAAGCGTTGAGTACATCCGATAGTTAGAACAAAAAAGAAAGATGATCGTGATGACCAGAGAGAGAGAGAGAGAGAGAGAGAGAGAGAGAAGGAAGGAGAAGCTGTCACCGAGCCAGGAAAATGAAATTCTCACTCGGGCAGTTAACTTTAGATCGACGAAACGACGATCTAAGAAGCTTGTACATACACGCGACATATCGTCGCGTCGAGTTTGCGTTAGCGCCTGCCTGCTACTGCTGAGCGAGTCACGAGCGTAGCATATTAATTTCGTTAACACGTGTTAACTGGAAAGGGACTAATTAATCACACGGTGGTGCTCGATCGATCGACGCCTTGATAAAGATCTCATTTTATCATCATCTATCGAGGTATTGTATAATAAAGTCCTCATATATTCGATAACAAATGTTAACTTTTAATAACATTATCACAATAATATTCAAAAAAAATACGCATTCATTTTTTATTAAAGAAAGAATGTTACTCGGATGAGGAGACGATGAAAACTGTTTTTTTTTTCTTTTTTTTTTTTAATAAATTAAGATCGATCGATCGATCGACCGATCGAACGACTTTTCTTCTTCAACTTATAAATAAACATTAGAAAAGGAGACACGTTAGAGAACGGAGATGAAGCGTTAACGGTCATACCACAACGACGCGACGAGATATGCACGCCAGTCTATCTACGTGTCCATTCGGCCACCGTATTGTTGGAGCAAGCTGCTCGATGCACGGAATTACAACGAGTTCGATACGACGGGCAATGCGTTTTAAGGAGAGCCGCGTGGTTATATTTGTCTCGCTCTCGTGAAAATATGTCGGTGGCCTTTGAAAAGTAGCCACGGGAAAACCATTGGATGTTTTCTCTATTTTTATTTCTGTTTTTTACTCCTAGAAAAACGATCTTCAACGCATCGTCGCCGCGATTTTACGGTTGTCTGAATATTAATAAAAATGATTAAAGAGAAAAAGGAAGAAAAAAGAAAGAAATACTGTTAGGTCAAAATTATACAGCGACTTATGCAAAATTATCGTATTTTTAATGATTAATGCCGATATCGCAGATAAATTAACGATAATGATGTCTAACTTTCTTATCGAGAGATTAACATATGTATTTTATTATAATGCGATGCGATTTCTATTCCACTTATATTCAATTTTTTTTCCTGTACCTTTTTCATTCAAAGTGGTAAAGGTCAGGCGCTCGGTATGTTAACGATTAGACATAAAATCGTATTAGCTATTTTGAAGATAATTGTTGCTAGGAACTGACTACAATTAAAAAAAATAAGATAAAGCTAGTTTTCTTTTGCCATTGCAATTGTAAATCGAGAGTATTATTAATTCACAGACTTGTTGCCTGTTTAAGATTCACGAGGGATATATACGATATAAATTATTATTCTTATCTTTTAAACTCGAGAATGTTTTTTTTTGTTTGTTTTTTTTTTTTTTTAAGAAGACACTGCGATTGATAATATAAAATAAATTTCATTTATAATTATATGTTCTTATACATAAATGTAAATGTTTGCGCATCTTATCATTTACTATTAGCCAATCATTAGCTTTGTAAATACTATGTAACTATTTCGCATTAGTCACGTACTTACATAATGTCTTTCGAATCTCTATAACGTTAGAAAAATGCAAGTTCTTTACGCTTACTCCAAAGTAAGAGTACAACATGGACTTCGTTTTTTTCTTTTAAAATGAGAGAGAAAAAGAAAAGAGAAGGATAGAATAAAATGGAATACAACAAAATAGAAAAAGAAGTAAGATCGTAGTAATTCCGAATGATTTACGAACGTTTAAAGAAACGACACGGCAAAGCTCTCTCGGATAGTTAAATGGTAGAGGCACAGACATCGTGAAACGAAGGAAACGATTGACATCTACGTGATCGCAATCGTAAAGGTATGAAGAAACTTCGCTTAGTAGTCGACATCTTCCGTGGCGCGTAATCGCGTCGTTAAAAGCGCGCCTTTGGGCTCGGCACGTCGAGCGTGCTCGGACTTTTGCACAATTCTAAATGGAAATGATATTGCGAATGGAAGGGAAAGCTCCATTGATTATTAACTTCGATCGACGAAACGAGCTATTGTTTTCCTTCGCAATCATCGCTCGCTAGATGATAAACTCTTCGTATGCATGAAAAAAAAAAATAATAATAAATAAATAAAATAAAATAAAATATAAAAGAAAACTTACTATCGTTACATGAAATAGTATGTC
Organism: Vespula vulgaris; assembly: GCF_905475345.1. Taxonomy (NCBI): domain Eukaryota; kingdom Metazoa; phylum Arthropoda; class Insecta; order Hymenoptera; family Vespidae; genus Vespula; species Vespula vulgaris. Next base: position 4,426,186 of record NC_066601.1, on the reverse strand, counting down.
TATCTAGAAATGATATACAATTAAGTGTTAATACGCTTTCATATATATATTCCGAATAATATTTCTATTCGCTTGGAATGCAAAATCGCATTAAAATAGTGCGCCGTTGGAAAGAAACAAAACAAGGACAAATAAAAAAAATACAAAAGTAAAAAAAAAAATCAATCCGAATTATCAATTCCATTTACTGGAAGGCAAGAACGAAATGACATCATTTCTAGGAAAGTACTTGAGGTCAAAGGGTTAATGATCGGGTTCAACAGCGGCATTTGTAACGGGTAACTCTCGAAAGAACGGAACGGACTTACGGAACGGAACGATGAAAAGCTAGCGAACTTTTACCTAGAGCCACCATTCGTGTTGTTGCAGCCCTCGCGCGCGCACACACGCGATAAGTTTTGTGTGTGTGTGCGCGCGAAAGTGCAACGACGCTATGTGATGTGCGACAATCCTCTGTTGGTTGTTACTTCCGTATGCCAATTGCCCTCAGGATATACGGTATATTAGATAGAACTAACTAATACTACTATGAAACAGAGACGCTCATATCGTTTCGACATTATGTCGAGTTAGAAATAAATATTATTTCTCGATCGAAATAAGTTCATTACGCTTTTGATTACGGATCTTATAAATATTGAATATATCTGTACAAAAATATCGATTACCTTCCTTAATCGTGTATCGGTGACTTTATAAGTCGATACGAGGTCATTATATAGAATGCCATTTCGTGCACTTATTAAAGGAACTTTTTCACGCTTATTATAGAAAATCTATGATTATAGAGTCAGGTAGATCATTATATCGTTATATAGAAAGATCTTACGTATTTTTTTTTTAGATGAAAACGCACACAACGAACGAAGTCCTTAATCACAGACTCCGTGACTCCGTAACTCTTCTATAATTAAGAATTCTAATAGAAGTCAATCTAGAACGTCATAGTGATACGTGTATTATATGTATCTATGTAATCGTATAAGTCGAGTTTTGTATCTGGATATTTCTTAGCAAGAAGGACAATTGAAATAAAAATTATTTAAATGACTTCATCGTTCGAATAAAACGAAGTAATTACGTTCGAATTCGTTCGAATGATTTTTACGGTAAAAACGATGAATATTCTTTATTTCAATTAGTATTTTACCGTACACTAGAGTCTTTAGAACGGCGAGGCCGCTAACGAGCATCGTAATCTCTAATCCGAATCAAAGTGAAGAATCATTAAACGCGATACGAGCCATGTACGGCTCGTTGTTCCTTAATTGCGACGCGTCTATTTAAGAGAAGACGAAGAAGAACAAGAACGTCCTTCTACCGACATTATTTTGTATACAAAAATATCATCTATTAGCCGTCCTTTGTGTCCAAACACCTTCTACGTACGTGCGTGTGTTTGTTATTTCCCTCTCTCTCTCTCTCTCTCTCCTCTCTCTCTCTCTAGTTACGCAGTACGTCGCGTACGTATATAACGTAAATTAATTAGAATAAAATACTATCTAGAGACTGCTGGTAATTGCGAATAAATGTAATTGTTTTTGTTTACCTTCACAGTCGATATCATTCTAAGTAATTATAAAATGACCAATTAATTATTCGCAGAGTATAAAGGATTAAAATGGTCTATTAAAAGGAAAAATAAAAGAAAGGAGGATAATTAATAAAGAAAAGAAGAAATAAAAAATAAAAGAAAGATAATAGTCTTATGGGCTGTAACTTATGCACGCTACTGTAACGCGGACACACGGACAAAGAGCCGCAACTCGTCACGCACCCGTGAACACTCGTGTGGCCGACAGGCGCCACCGGTGTATGGATGTGTGCGTGTATATTTCACTAGCGCCGTCGCCACGTACGTGTGAACGCGTGTGCGTACGAGTCTAGACTACTCTCCTTGTCGCGAACGGAGCAGAGCAGCCGGCGGTCGGCAGTACACGCATGCGCTTGTGTGCGTAGTGGCTACGTAAGTTCCAGCTGCTCTTTTACAGCGAAGTATCCTGTGCTTGTATATACGTATACGTGTACGTATATGTTTACGAAATGTGTAAAGGGGGACGTATACGCGTACGTGTATGCGTGAGACGCCGTCGTTGCGTGCGCCATGTGTCGCGCGACTCTTAAAAGTATACATGCGTGGATGCGCACGTTAACTTGAATGAACTCGCATTATTCGAAACTGTCGGAACACCTGAAAGGATCTAGCAAGGTTGATATCGTTTTTAAGTAAAATATAATTCCCTCGTTTCTAACGTCGAAAGTGTAGAAATATTCATCGAAATTTGACGATCCAGGATTTCTCAAAGTTACTCGTTCGAAATTAGATAAGTCAACTTTAAAGTCGACATTTGTTTATCAATCCTTCCTCTATGTATCCATCGATATCGCGTCGACTATTAATTTGAATTTGTACATTCCCTGGAAGCATAAGCCATACCATAGGAGAACCGATCGCACCCACTCGTAATTCCCGGAAAGGCGTCGATCACGAGAGTAGAACCGAGTCGTTTGGATAAGCAGCGATAAGGGGTTCGAGAGAAAGATACATTTTCTAATAAAAAGTCAGGATCCGAGAACGAGCTAGCTCGGTCTTGGGTCCGAGAAACTGTTGCTCGAGTGAAATCGTTCTGGTGATGTGCACGCGCACACAAACGCACGAATTGCGTTACGTTACATTTACGCGTACGACGTTCGCGAACGTAAAGACTACGTACACGTACCTACGTATACGCAGAGGACGTATACGTTCTCAAATACAATGTACAGAAATGTTTTCGTGTTTCGAATAAGCGTATGTAACGCAACGCGCATAAAGTCGCTTGCGCGCGTGTGTGCACGCGTCAAACGTAATACAAACGTATACGTATATTATATTATGTACTCTGGTATTCACGCGCCTAGCTGGCGCCCGACATGCATAGTTTACAACGTCTCATCCTAAAACTTACTGCCGTGAGAACTCGTGAAATTTAAATATTTACTATTACTTCCGTTTCCCCTTTCTCTTCTTCTACTTTCTTTTCTCTCTTTGATCGTTTTCCTCCATTTTCCTTCTTATTTCAATATCTTACTTGTACAGAGACGTTAACAAGTACGTATTGTTCGTATTCCTTTTCTTTCTCTTTTCCCATGAACGAAATTGAAAAAAATTTGTGTTTGTCGTTTAAAGAAATTAATTATTTTCTACGTGTATGACTGTTTGAACGCAGCGAAACTTTCTGCGATTAAAACGTAAGTCCGACGCTTAAGAACGACGTGCGAGTACTTTTTGGAGCAGCTGTATCTTTTATACTCTCTCTTCTTCTCTTTTGCCCTCTTCCTATCTGTCCTCTTTCTATCTCCAAACGTATTTATACGGAGTATCGCGGGCGCCACTTCGGTGGAAACGTAAATCCATCCATCGATCGTTCATCCTACGGATGGACGACGAGAGATCTCTCGCAAATGTTTTCCTAAACGTTCGAGTAAACGATTTTATTGTCAGATTCTCTCTCTCTCTTTCTCTTTTTTAATTTGAAAAAAAATCTCTTTCGGTGCTCGATGATATAAAAAAATTCAAATCTGTCAAACAATGTACGCTTTAATTAGTCATGGGAAAGAATTAATTACTCCCAGCGTACAACTTTTTTTCCCTCGTTTTCTCTCCCCTCTCCTCCCCCTCCCACATACACACGAATACATCGTTCTTTGAAAAAAGTAACAGCATAGTGTCGGATAGCAAAAAATAATCTGGATTGTTTGATTCTCGGCGCCGACTAGACCAGCCGTTCCAACAATTATTATTGCTTGCTTCGCTGAGAATATGTAAAGTGTGTTCGCGTTCCTTGGTTACGTATAAAGTACTATTTGGCAAATTTACCAATAGTCTTTCAAACTCGTGTTATACTATATATATATATATATTTAATTATAAATCGCGAAACATATAAAAAGGCAACTCTTTCAATTTTTAATTACCTCTGTGATAAACCGCAATATTCTCGAAATTAAACTCTTTGAATTGATTCTTTAAATAGTACAGAAATACTTTTGGCAAGTATTGCAACAAAATCAAATAATTTCGAGAAATTTTATGGTCGATCTCGCGGACGTTTCGATTCGGTTGTATTACAGCGAAACGTTATCCGCAAAAGTTTTCCACCCTTTTACATTAACATCGAGGAGCGCCTATTTATATCTTGGCAATCGAATATCAGTAAAGAGCCAAAGTTCTCCTTGTAAATTCAAGCCATAAAGGCGACGAGCAGAAGAGGTAGGACGCGCCCATCTAGTCTCGCCTCCTTTTCCATCGAGCTTGTTTTCCGACTTTTTGGAGTATTCTGTACGTAGAATGTCCCAGAAAAAAAATTATTTCCCTTGTATATATTTAACAAAATTTTGTCAACGAGAGCAAAGATCTTCATTTACGAAAAATAAAGATTCTACGAACAAGAACATCCGACTCAATTCGTTTCTAATATCGATTATTTTAATTCTTCGTTTTCACCATTCATAGAGATATTCTTGTTTATCATAGAAATCATTATTTTTACTTTATAATTACGAACTTGATCGATTAATGGAACCAAAATTTGTATCGTCATCTTACTTATTAAGTTATCGGAAGCATAATTACTTGGAAACTTTTAATCTTTCACGTGCATGTATACACCGTGATGCAGAACACGCGTTTAGGGTCGCACGTGCGTCCAAAGATACCAGAATAAACAAATCTCATTGGACGATACAACGAAAGCTTTAAGGGGGCCTCGGCATGAGTAATACCGTTGACTTTCCCATAACAGTGTTTTCACACAATACAAAATACATAATGCATATTAAAAATATTTGAATCAAATTGAAAAGTATTCAAATCAGGATAACCTATATAAAGATTATGTACGCACAATCCTTAAGATTTATGTGGCATTTCTCCTGAAAATTTTTACTAAAAACAAACTTAATATTCTCCGTTCAACGAACGCATAAACTCTTGGAGAAGACCGATACACAAAGACGTCGCATAATTTCGCAATGAATCCTAAGTACTTTACGTCGATGGAAAGAGAAAGAGAGAGAAAGAGAGGAAAAAAATAGAGAAAGCAATACATATATCCTCTATCTTTTTTGTTGTTCCAGATAGACGCAATCCAGAAATTATAAGCGTCTCTTGAGAGTATTATATCGTCGACTGTCGTGATCTAACTACTCATAAAGTTACGTGAACAGCTTTTATACATAAAACTGTCGTAAGAATCGTAAATACATGTATATATACATATTTGTATAACTAATATCAGAAACGTAGTAAAGAGCTTACCTTTATCGTCCGACGATTTTCCTTCATTTTCGGAAAGCGCATCGTAATCGGTAGAATCGAAATCTATAGAGGTTCCATTGGTGTAAGCCAAGATGATGCTCGTTATCATGGCGATAGTTAAAAAGTCCCAGGACAACATGATTGGCACTTTGATGCGAAGAATCACAATAATTATAATAATAATAAGAAACGAAAAAGAGATAATAATAGAGAAAGATGAAAAGGAGAAGATTCGAACGGGGAATCAGATTAAAAAAAAAAAAAATGATCTCGATCGATTATTATTGTCCGGAGCACGTGGAACTTTTTCGATTTGATCGAATATCGAGGTAAGGAAGTGATCAAAAGTTGTAACGATCGAGCGTGATCACTAGCGTCGATTGGGTTTTGACGACGAGTTTTGACGAAGGAAAAAAGATGAAACAAAAATGTAAGATGTAAATGATTTGTAAAATCAAGGGAAAAGAGAGACAGAAAAAGAGAGAGAGGGAAAGAGAGAGAGAGAGAGAGATGCGTTACGAAGACGTTCAGGAAGAACAGATTACACGTCCGAACTCGGCGCGCTTCGACGGCCGACTGACGAACTCCCTCTCTTCCCTTTCGACTTTGCCGTTCGAAAAGCGAATGCTGCCGCCGTCGGTCGGCTCGAAGCGAGTAAACGCAGCCGGCCTGCCTGCTTGCTTGTCTGTCGCGTACACAAGCACCAGTTTTGCCAAAGAAGAACGTTCGTTGCTTAGTTTTTAAAACAAGAGCGAGTCCGCCTCTCGCGTTGCGAGATAGCGTTTCTTTTTCGTCCGTGTATCTTGTCTATCGTCGTCGGCATCCTCGTCGTCGTCGTCGTCGTCGTCGTCGTCGTCGTCGTCGTCGTCGTCGTCGTCGGCGTCAGCGTCGTCGACGTCGTCGTCGTCGTCGTCGCCGTTCTCCATGTACATTACACTAGGTCGATGTCAATATTTTTCTCAAATTATTTAAAAACATTTGTATATATGTATATACAAAGTACTTTGATAATCGTTATCAATAAGTTCATTACAAAGCTGAAAATGAAAAAACAAGAAAAACTAGAGAAAAGATTAGAAAAATTTGTACGTCGAACGATGCAAATTTTCTTATCTCATACTTTACGATACTTAAGATATTTAAAATGATAATAGTTAATGGGCCACTCTTTGTATAAGTGTGTACACGCGTATCATTGAAAAGTACTTATAGAAAAGAAGTAAATAAACAAGTCGACCAACGTTCACCTCTCGTACTGTACACTCGCGTATCGTCGACGGCTCCGGCGAAGTAAAGTTTCTCCTTCTCTTTTCATACGACGGGAAGTGTAGGAACACTAGAGAGTGAGAGGGTGAGGAGAGGGAGAGAGGGAAGAGAGTGGCGCCTGAACCCCGAGGCAATGACGCCAGTGTATTGCACGCGTGTGCGTGCACCCGTCGCACTCATTGCCATCTCTCTTGCATCGGATCCTCCGTCATCTTGCAAATCCATGGACTCTCGTGCCAGCATCATCGTCATCGTCATCATCATCATCATCATCATCATCATCATCATCATCATCATCATCGTCGTCGTCGTCGTCGTAGTCGTCAGCTGTGCCTTTCTTTTTACCTTTGTTCGATTTAACACGCACGCGAGCCTCGCTTAATCCTTCGACGATATTTTTTCTTTTCATTTGCATTTGATTAACGAGTTAATAATCATTACATATCTGTATTATTTTTATAAGTTTACAAAATAAATCAATTATCGACTCCTTTCCTTTTATATAATTTGTAATCGTGCGAATAACTGACACGAACAAATAATTCCGTGTAGATAACGAGGTATCAAGAATGATTATTTAAATCAAATCGATTAGCCTGGATCATCGAAGAAAGAAAAAAATATAGTATAAAAGACGAACGTGAATTGTATAATAATTATAAATTATTACTACGCCGAATCGACTTTATGAAATATCGACTTTAACCAGCGATCTCATAGATAGATCCTTCCTCTTTTCGCGGCGACAACTGCTCGATAGATCGATGAATCGATCGATTCACATCGATCTATCGATCGAAATCTCGAGGTACCTGGGTAGACCGGTTTTAGTCGCGACGTCGTCGGACGGGCTTTAACGTTAGATATTATTCGTTCGTTTAATTACGTTCGCTTAAAGCGAATTCCGCGAAGTCTTTGCCGGAGGGCCCACTCGAGATGTTTCCTCTTCTCTCTCATTCTCTCGACATCCCTCTTCTACGCAACATCACGAAACGTCTCGTATTCTTTTATCGCTTTCGGGAGTGAATTTTTTTCCTCTCGCATATACGCACGCTTTGAAACATTCACGCGTGTCCTACATACGTACTGCACGATATTGAAATCTTTGTCTATCTCTTTGACTCTTTTTTCATATTCTCCATTTTTTACGGTTGCAATTTTCGTTCCGTTATTTTAAGAAAAAAGAACAGCTGTTAGCACACACGGTATACAGTTATCGGTGAACTAGATAATCACAGCTCGTATTTGTTGTTTCTCGTTAAAACGTACCTCGAGGCATCCATCGACTCCACCCTCTGTATCTCTCCACCATGTAGGTATCTCTAGCGTCCTGAAAATCTACAGGCCGTACGCAGACTCTTTAACTGGGCATACAAACTTGTAGTTCAGTTAAATTTTATTTAAACGTTTAAATCCTAATGAAAATTCTAATTTGATATAAATCCTTGTGAAGACATTGTTTATCTCTCGAAAACATTGATCGAAAACAAGATCGAATTGTATAATATCGAAATATCGAAATTCAGCTAGGATGACGACAAAAGCACGCCATCGTGTAAGAGAATCGGTAGCAAAAGTATAAAAAAGTCATCTTGCTGGAGTCATTCTCCAGGAGGAAGGTAGAAACGAGTTAGACAAGGTAGAGATATTTATCTAAGATGTTTGCTCCTCCAAAGATGCTCGGACGAGGCTGATGCTCGCGGTAAATCTAACAGTGGAAAGAGCTCGTCGAATCGCTGCGCTTAAGCGGAGTGATTGATTTTAGTCGAGCGAAACGAGTACGGTGGTCAAGCCATTCAGTTAGGGACATTACTTTTGATTCCACGCTGGGCACCTGGCCCAAAAGAGAGATCGAGGACCGGTTCGGGGCGTTCGATTCTTTTCCCCTACTCTTCACGTCCTACAACAAGGCCCACTTTAATGGGCATATATATATGTACGTACGTATGTATATATACGTATACCTACAGATAGGTAAATAAAACAAGCCGACTATCCCCATTCTTCGTTTCGCTCGTTATCGATACAAAGGTAAAATGATTTCGTGAGGTGGATCGATATTGTTTGGACGGGAGTAATTCGTGAGCCATTAACGCCGTACGTGATCCGCTAGTGGCTTCATCCTAACCGCAATTGACTCTTCAATTTTATCTCAAATAAGAAAATCGATAATAGGATCTTAATTCGTACGATAATTTTATTTTGAAAACATTCGATAAATTTGAAATTTCTTCGAAATGGCATCCACGGGGATTGAGTAAAAAATTGGGATATTTTAATTTCCGTTAAAAAAAAAAGAAAAAGAAAAAGAAGAAGAACCGATAAAACGTTAGAAAAATAAGAACAAACGAACAGATGTTTTACGATTGGTCCGTATTATTGCCACGTAGTATCTTCGGTCTCACGCTTCAGGAAATTCAAATTCCTTTTATCGCGCCGGCGTACGCGCTTGTATTCGTACTCTTGTAATTCCTTTATCGCTCCGGCGAGGCGGGTGTTGTAACGCGTACGAGGGGCAAAAGTATCTTGGCGCCCTTTTAGTTCGCACACATATTCACATAATATATTCGTATATACACAATCACACATCTGTGACATATGGATACACAATACATAGATATAACTAGTATGCGTGCATACACAAATAAAACAACGGCAAGCTTTCGACGAGTTTGTCTTATCTCTCTCTCTCTCTCTCTTTTTATCTTTATTTTTTTTAATCGTATTATCTGGTCTCGGCGACTCTTCTTTAAATTTTACTACCGACACGAAATTTTCAACGTTCTCTTTCTGTTCTCTCTCTTTCTCTCTCTTGGAGCAAAGTTCGTCACGGGGCGTTCTCGCAAATCTCCAAAGATATCGAGAAAAAATATACACATTCGTATATACATAGGGGTATGTACAATACATATACTTCTCGATAGCAAGAATGACCAAGGAAAACGTTCCCGTATATTCGCTCCTTCGCGTTAAGCGCAACTTGCAAGGATAAGCGAACGCAAAGGAATACATAAACGAGTGCCTTGCTTGTACGCCTTCGCAAAACGTGTCGAGTTGTTATATTTAGTGGTACGTTTGTATCGTACAGGCATATATAAATATATCTGTGTGCGTATATATTTTATACGTCATGCTGGATATTCTGGAATATAAATCGAAACTCTCGAGATTTGTCCTTGCGTTTGTGCTATCGACTCTTAATAACTGTGATAGATCGATCTCTTTAAGTCTCTCTCTTATTTGTATATCGCAAAAATATATTCCTACGGCTATCTTTGGAACCGTGTTAAAATCGTGATAATAAAAATTTGTCGAAACTTATGAAGGAAGAATCTCTATCGTTGATTTATGTTACTTCTCAACGGAAGCATTCACGGGAAGAGAGCAAGAAAGTTTCTTTTAGCAAAAACTCCCAAGAGATCATTTCGATGAACGTGTTGGTAAATCTATCTAGCGAAGTCCTTCTCACTAAATATATTTACTTTTCACTCGACATATCTGATCGTAGAGCGCTGTCCAACTCAAGTTCCCGGATGCCAGCTACCGTCGGACGGCCTGTATTCGCTCTGTAAGATCTTATTCCCGTCTTGTTGCATTCTACGTGACTCATTTAGGCCAACAAATCGAACGCGCCACGACCAGTCTCTCTCTCTCTCGCGCTCTTTTTCATCTTGTCACGCTTTTTCTGCTTGAATTTAAATCATACTCGATTATTTCGGTATCGCTCACTTGCAAAATATGCGTATTCCTTCCTTGATAATTACTCGCCTATCGAAACGAGATTGAATTTAATCGCGCTTAATTAAATATTTTATACTTATTCAAAAAATATAAATCGCTCTTATATATTCATATCTCTTAAGAGTGTTACTCAAGTACTCGTGGTTAAATTTGAATAATCGCTATAAAATTTCGTAACGAACAACGTTTTTAACAAATTTCCTATCTTTTTTCTCTAAATATAACAGCAATAAAATATTAAGAGTACTTAAGAAACACTCTGTTAACACGAATTAATTACTTTACGAATCCCATCGACCATAAGATATAATATAAACGTGTATGTACAGTCGCAGTTATTTACACGCTATTTATACAGAGAAAGAAAAGCTATAACGCTTTTGTAATAGTTGGAAAACACACTTCGATGTGTGACAATCGTGTCCAACAAGAGACGTTCGAAATAGTCCCCATAATCATACGAAAACGATTTCTACGTTCAACGAGTGTACCTTTCCCTTTCTTTCGAGCATTTATAACCTTTTGGAGTGTTAGGAAAGCGACCCTACCGATGACTAATAATGTTAAAATCGTTGGAACACCTGGTACCGATGTTGGTAAAACCTTTAGTCCCCGTTTTCTAAGTAGATGGAATTTCGAAGGACGTTGGTCTCCACATGGCTGCGTCATGATGCACATAGGGACGTTACATAGGCGCCAAACGAGTCGTTGTGTTTGCCAGGAAACTGTCTCTGTCGAGTGCTTCACGAAATATTCTTTGTCTCGTAGCCATCCATGTGTTATGCCCCAACGACCCACGCTGAAGACAAATTTTTCAAATAGGACGAAGCTTCTTGATTCGTCATCCTAAATAAAAGATAAGAAATCACTTTTATTTTTACGTTAGACAATGACGTAAATCGTAAAATTGGATTTATATACGTGCTAATAAATTATAGCTAAAATATATCTGCTAAATATTTTACGGCACATATTCGAAATTAAAAAAAAAAAAATTTAATTAACTAGTTTCATTAAAGCACTAATTAAGAAGAATATCCATATTCATTGATTTATCACATTGTTATTCCACGCTGCCAATCACGTACGGATTGCTCTTCAAGAACCTGTAAAAAGACAGGAAACTAATTAGTATAATTGTAATTAAGAAAGGTTGTAAGTAATATATAAAGTAATAAATCAGATAGAAAAAACTTTGTAGAGTCTTGTCGAGTTTAAGTATCGATGAAAATCATTAAAGACCATCGAAGGCTTTTACCGATGCTATGTCGAATGGAAAGGAATACGATAAAGAGAAAAAGAGAAAACGAAAAGATGAGATAAAGAAGAGGGAAAGAAAATAACGTGCTTTAAGAAGATATGTATACGTATGTATACGAGAGAAAAAGAGAGAGCGCGCGCGCGAGAGAGAGAGAGAGAGAGAGAAAGAGAGAGATGTAAGGTTCGACCGACCGAATATTTCTGAACTCGAAAACCCACTTAAGCGTTCGGAGGACCGAAGATTAGAGGGCAGAACTCCATGGGGCCTTTTCAGGGACCCAGACTATCTGTACTCGAGTGGCCCTCTGGCAGGGAGGTAGACCGATAAGAGGGCGGTCTGGCTTGTGCGCCTTTTAGAACCGTCGCGACAAACTGTCCGAAAAAAAGAAACTCGCTGAAAGTCAGTCGTCGATGGTGAAAAAGAGAGAGAAAAAAAAAGAGAGAAAGAAAAAATAGAGGAAGTGGAAAGTGATAAAAAGAAAAAGGAGATAAAAAAGAAAAAAAAAAAACTGGCAAGATTGTAATACCTATGCGGGTTTCTATCTGTACCTACGTGCTCGATACTTTCGAATGACCTTGTTTTCGACATTATTTCGACGAGTCCTACGTATTCCATCGATTTTTTTTATTCCGTTGGTTTTCTTATAAAATATTCATAGACAATACTAGAGTTGAAAACGCGTATAAATTTCAAGAGTATAAAGATGTCAATCGATAATAGTTTCGAGCTCATCGATAATTAACACGTTTACCTTAACATTTATTATATTCCAAGATTATCGGCAACTCGAGTTGTATATTCGCAAAATATTCCTCCGACGTGTTTCCTTTAGCAAAGCATTTTTCTTATCCTTCCTACTCGTACGACGTAGAGAAGATAAAGCTCTGCGATAAAAGTACCAGCATAAATCAACGTTCTAATAAGAAATTAATATAGAATGTATATTCAATAACGTGACTTGGTCGCGAGAAAAATCGGTATATTTCGAAACACGTTCTGAGAAGTATGACACATTCATGTACCAATACAATCGTACTGATTTACGTAGGATATAGAATCTTGACGAGGTAAACAACGAAAGCGAAGATAGAAACAAAGGAAAAGCAAGAGAAAAAGAAAGAAAGAAAGAAAGAAAGAAAGAAAGAAAGATAGATAGAGAAGGAGAAAATCAAATAAAAGAATTGCGATAGCCTCTCACAAAGAATAGAATATTAATAACAATAATAATCACGGCGATAATGATAAAAAGAGAAGAAAAAAAAAGGAATGAACCTCGTAATGACGTAGCAGGCAGCCAGGACGGATATCAATGCAGCTATCGCAAGTACAAAAGCAGCGACGTGGAGCGGCCTTACCCGATGTTGCAAAAGTTGATCCAAATTAAGATCTTCGTCGATCGTTGATATCGAGTCCGAAGTGATCGAAATAATTTGATCTCGACTGCTGCTTGAAGAATTCGTGAACGACCTATTCGAGTCTAGCGATATCAGATTGTTATTTTGGTTAAATCTATTGATCGATTGGAAATCGTTGTTTTGATCTATTTCTGCGTTAGACGTTGAATCATTATCTTGGTTCATCCTTTCGATCGAAAATTTGTCTTCCTTTTCCACTTGTTCTTCTTTTTCCTCGATCTTCTTTCTCTTCTTCCCCTCTTCTTTTTCTCTTTCAGGAGTCCATGTGGACAAGTCGCCGAGATGATCAGCGTTACAATAATCTTGACTGTCGCAACACTTTAATCTTGGCCAGGGCATTCGTATCCAAGGTCTCGTCGACGAGACACGACGATTTTCAACGATTTCGTCTTCCTCGTCGTCGTGAAGAGACGACGACGACGACGACGACGATGACAACGTCGATAGCTTTGACCTCGTGACCCAAGACTTTGTCTCGCACAACAATGGCGTCGGGCTCCTGGAAAACGGCAATCCATCGTCTATACGTACATAAATACATATGAATATATACATATATCACGCTAAAGATAAATAAACTATAATATTCTGTGACCTGGTCGTGTGTTTTTCTGTCTCTCTCTCTCTCTCTCTCTCTCTCTTTTTACCGTTTCTAATATCGATTGATAAATATTTCAAATATTTTAATAAAAGCAAATGAATTTAAGTAGTTGATACGTACGGATAAAATACAAAGCGTGTTTGTTTTTTTTTTTTTTTTTATATTAAGGATCATTTATTAAGGAATTTTCTACGCGCAGCATCGACTTTCCGTCATCGTTAAAAATGTTCAAGAGATAAGACAAGGTGAAGGAGAAACGAACATTCGAATTTTTTGACTCGATTATCTCGTCATAGGCCACAACACGTTCGTGAATTTATATGGTACCTCTTCGATCAGCGTAACCAAACCGGATGGACATAACGAATCGTTTTTCAATCGTGTCTGCATACTAGTTTTAGTAGCTGGGATTTATTATCCAATAACGGAGAAAGGTCGAAGGTCGAATCCTAATAGAGTCGATAGAAATCTATGCTTTATATACATACTCTTGTATCGATCTTTCTTTCGAAAGGAATTCAATCTTTACTTTTATTTAAAACTCTGTCGATCTTTAAAATATCGATAGGAAACCATTTGACGTCGTAAATAAAAAATGTACGCACTGCGTGCATCCTCGCGTTGTCGTATTTTCACCAAACTCCTGATCAGTGAAGAGAATCAGTTCGGTGTAACAGAAGTATTTTGTCTCGCAGGTGTCTTCCCCAGCTTCTTTACAATCTTTGCTCGTGCACACGCACTTCCTACCTAATGGCGTGATAAATGGTAACGTTACATTTACGATAGACATAATAAGAATCGTATGAATTACAAGTGTATCGCGTTTCCACGAGACGTATATCATTGCAAAGTATGGCAATATTTGTATTATAAGTATAATCTTCATCTCGTATACTCATGGAACACACGTACGAAGAATACGTACATGTATACGTACACGTATACGCACACATATACATTGTTTACATTCTCTTCTAAATAAGAATATACTTACCCTCGACTCTCGTAAGATTGATAATACAGACGACAACGATAATAACTATAAATCTTCCATGGATCGATACTCGAGACATTTCGAAAGGGTGGTCGAAACGAATCCACCTTAGAAATTTTATAGAACTTTCATCGATCGTTAAAAATCGATTGCTCGCAATTATCGTCCGTTTGAGAATCGAGTCAAGGTACGTCGGTGTTCTCTTCGGCGACTCATGACGGGGCTAGGACGATCGATATTACGTCGATATACGAAACGACTCGTCTGTTTTCTAAACAGAGTATATCGAACTACTCACCGGCGAGATGCACGCGAAAACGTGTTATCGCTACGAAGGACCATTTGGAAGTGTTCGAAAGAAGCTACAAGACTGGACCGTTCTTCGCACCGTCTTCTCTAATTTTAGTACCTCCCACTAGAAGAGGAGGAAACCGTGAAGAAAGATGAGGAAGACGTCAACGAAGAAGAAGAACAAGAAGAAGAAAAAGAAAAAGAAAAAGATAAAAAAGAAGAAGATAGAATAAAAAGAAGATATTTCCTTCTCTTTCTTAGAGAAAGGCGACGACACCTCGATGACTCGGGTCGTGTGCCATCACCTTCCTACTGCTTTTTTTCTTTCTTTCTCTCTCTCTCTCTCTCTCTCGAATACAGCAAGTGGCATATCGATATTTTTATAAAAAATTGTTCTAAGCAACAGTTATTTTTTCCTGAAAAAAAAAAACGTTGTTTCTATTCACAATATTATAATAAGATGTTATTATTGACGTCGATAAAGTATATATTTCGAATGAAATAAGTAACAAATTAGTCAATTTATTTGATTTTCCTTATTCGTAATTAAAACGTAGTCTCATTATTAATTTATTCATACAGGTACTTGCGTTAAATACGAAATCTTTCTCCTTCCAAAATTTTTATATCGATGCGATGACAATTTTGAAAATAATCGCATCACTCTCGGCGAATTTCTTTTTTAAATCTATTTTAATTTAAGCTTTAGATATATATATATATATATATATATATATATATATATATATAATAGAAAAGATACGATCATTCTTCATTTTGAAGAAGACTTTCTACGCGTCTTCTTTTCATTTTCCTCTTTATCGATTTCTTTCTGCCTCTCTCTATCTCTCCCTCCCTCTCTTTCTCTTTCATTCGTTCGCTCTATCTCGAGCGACTTAATTTATTGAATTTATTATACTCGCGCGCTCTTTCGTCGGGCGCCTCCTTTTTTCGTCGTCGGAAAGACGACGACGAGAAGCTCCTAAAGTCGACCGATTTATTGGAAGAACAACATCTTTGCACGGACGACAGGCGCCTCTTGGTACAGCCGTTGGATATAGTAATACGCTTTTCTCGACTGTTTGCGACGCAAACGTATCTCTTTGAACGTATAATTCCTTGAGATGATTCCAAAAATTTGAAGAACGGACAACTCGAAGCATTACGTCCGGGTGAATGCTGATATCCTTTCTGTCTCGAGCTTTTTTTACCACGAAAATAATCGCCCAATATCGATTCGTACAAAATATTTATGTATACGTTTCTATCTTTTAAAAAATATATTATTTAAAACTCAAAGAAAGTATAGCACTTTATGTAGTATTACGTAGAAAGTGTTTAGAGTCGAGAGATGCGAAAAAGAAACAAAAAAAAAAGAAAATGAACGAAATAAAAGTAGTTTACAGGTTTTCTTAGAGCGAACAAAAGATTTTTAGATATTTTCTTTCTCTTCCCATAATTATCTCATTTACTTCGTTCCCATAATTATCATAATGATATCCTATTGCTTGTTGTTTTGCAGTCATAAAAGTACGAACGTGTTAAGGTGATACTTAAGAAATTCTTTGTTCGCACATCGTTTACGTATCAGTTGTATTCTCAAAAACACGATGCGAATATAATTCAAGTATATGCTATTATATTATTTACATTGATACTCACAAACAGTAAGAAAAAAACCAAGATCTTCGTAAGTAGAAAAGAAGAAAAAAGGAATTTAAAAAAATGTGCGATCTCGATGGATCATTCCCTAATTGACATTCGTTCGATGATCGACTCGAGTTGTGCCAAGTCATTGGCTTTCGTGGTGCACGTAGTTGCTTGATTCTTCGCTTGGTTTACCGTGCATGCAACATTAAACAGAGAATGTATGGGGCCGTTTGTTGTATATTTCTTTATCGGCATCAAGAGACAGTAAAAGCCGGCTTGGGTTATCGGAATGACACTTCGTTACAGTCGAACGAGGTCGCTAGCGATCTACTCTTTCTCTTCCTCTCTCTCTCTTTCCAAACAGCATCGTAAGAATTTCTTTGAGGGATCATCGTGACAATTTCTATAACATCAATCCTTTTTAACGTCGAAAGAAAGAGATACGAGGATCTAATAAATGTTTTCTTCAAAGAGAACATAATAGATTCTTTTATAGTTCTTTTTCCATATATCGTTTCGACGTTGATATCCAACTTGTTACTTGTCCGATAATTATACATCTTGTCAATTTCTAATGATAAAGATATGAAATCAAAATTTATTCGAATAACGTTGACCTTTGCTTCGTTATATAGATATTACGTATAGGTATAGTAGTGCCTCTCTTGCGTCGTTTTCTCTCTCGAAGATTACTGCGATTTACCTTTATCATGAGTAAGGATCTTGAGAAACGAAGGGTCTTTGCAATAGGGATAAGACTCGAGAAGAGAAGAGGGAGAGTGAGGGGTAGAACGTAGAGTGAACGTATGTGGTTCGCCGCTCGATTGTCCTTTTTAATTAGCTCCCGTGCTCTTTCTCTTCTCGAGATGAAAAGAGTACCGAGTGAAAGACTGAAAAAAGAGAGAAAAAGAGAGAAAAAGAGAGAGAGAGAGAGAATTACATCAACCGCGAACTGAGCGTTTCTTCTTAATTGTTAATGGGAGTAACGCCCATCCTCGATCCTCCGTCGTAAGAAAACGAGTTTCGAAGTAGTAACAACCGAGAGCGAAGGTAAGGCAGCTCCTTCGACGATGGAATTTCCTCCTTGCCGTTTAGTAAATCCGGTGTCTGTTCTTCGATATCACGATATCGTAGTCTCTTCGAATTTTCTTTTCTTTTTTATCTTTCACTCCTTACTTTCCCTTTCTCTCTCTCTTTCTCTGTTTGATACAAAGGAAGAGATAGAGAGAACGGATACGTCGAATAAATTTGACGTTTGTCATAACAAGTGATTACATATGTCATTCTGATTAATAAAAATGAATAAATATTTAACATCGTCGAAAAAGAAAAAATCCTCTATTTTCTCACTTCATCGTTTTTGAAATTAGCTTTGTAAATTTGTGAATCAAATTTCTCTCTCTCTCTCTCTCTCTTTCTCAACGAAAATAAAAATATTTGAAATCTTGATTACATGAGATTGAAAATGATTGAGCTAAGCTTTTTTTAGTATCTCTCGAGAAATCTAATATTCAAGTATCAATTTGATATTCAAATCCGATAGCAGTCTGTAAACGATGTCTTTCATTATTCCCTTCTGGGTTCCTTTTATTTTGCTTTTCTTTAGATTTTTATGATCACCAAATCAAAGAATCGATCTCGTATCGATAACGTTTATCTCTATCTTTTCCTCTCTCTGAATACTCTTTATATAACTTGAAAGCCGTTTGACTTGGGATCATTTCAGCAAGATTAAAAGGCTCAATTGAGTTCGTCCAGTCTCCCTGCAGATCTTTCCTCATAATCATTGAACATTAACCATCGACTACCATTATGTCGAGATCATACAAAATAATGCACTTGCGATAAGTACACCCGGTCAAAGCAATAAAATGCATGCCTTCGTTCTCATCGATAAACGTTCATCGAGGTGTCATAGTAACCGTGCATTCATAATACAAAATATTCGCAATCGTAACACTTTCTTTCCGAACTTTTCCAAAGAAAAAAGAAAGCTCTAATTTTAGGCTACGATCGGAGCTGCAACATATATAAAATAATTATAGTATCTGTTAAATAACAATAAATTAATGAATATAAATATATATATATGTATGTATGTATGTATGTATGTATGTAGTAATAATTAAAATAAAAGTAGTATATACATACATGCACTTGAAGCAACTAATCGAAATCTGACGACGAACTAGCAAAAAACGAAAAGACGTGACCTTGATTCAAGGATATATGGTCATCTTTGTTCGCATTTAATTCGAATGCATTTGAATTGATTTGATGAATAATGGACAATGTCTAACAGATGTTGATAATATTTTTAATGCGTCTTGCAATGAAATGGACTTACTCAAATGAGCGATATTATTCTGTGTAGAAATCATGACCATTTTTTTATGACCCGGTAGCAGTCCAGATGTAGGAATTATACTTATAGACACCTCGTTCTGTGTTGGTCTAGAACGATTTGCTCGATGGTTTCGTCCGTTATCATTAATGCGTGCATTATGTCGGAACGGCACACCTTGAACGTTATGCCTATAATTACTGACTACGTAGCTGCACACCTAGTTTTAAAATGAATCAGACGTAGGATATTTTTCAAGTGGCAACACGATCGACTACTACACTACTGAATATTATGTTTATGTAGAATCTTCGTAAATAACTTAAAATTGCGAAGCAAAGACACGTTTACGTGAAACTGCTGCCCAATTTTCTCGATAATACTTTCTTTTTTTTTTAATATTTAATCGCTCTCTAATATCTGACTGTTTTAAATGGGCGATAAAAAAAGAAAAAAAGGTAATGCTTCCTGGAAAGTCGATTAACAAGTTCATATAAGACACCTGTAGTATGTACAGCGTTTAACAATTTTTTGTACCGCTTTACGAACAGTGAAAACGTTATCTTTCGTGGGATATCGTTTGTTCTGATTTATTTATTGTTAGAAAGAATACTTGTGATAATTAATATTAAAAGCAACTTTTTCATTAAATTGGGCACTCACCGAAATTAGGATAAAAACAGCCAATAATGTAACGCCCAACCAAAAGTACCAGGTCTCCCAGATTTGTCGTGGTGGACGTTTCTGTACCACAAGACAACACTGCCAATTGCAACAACAATAAGGACAATATTTGTCCGGAGGACAAACGAATGGTTTTAATACAGCATTATCGTATTCACTCTCGTTTTTTAAGTCAAAATTGCATTGGTAATAAAAACGAGCCATTATACAATTAAAACGATCTTGCCTGTTATCTTATTGTCTTCCATATTTCTAATGAAATTGATAATACAAGTGACACTCATCTCTCAATCTGTCGAATCAATCTTTCTGTTCAAACGATTAATTGCAAAATTTCTTTTTTACTCTTGTTTGCATTCATGAAACGCAACAATCACAATTTCATCGATCACGAGGACAACGAAATCGGTGAAACGAAACTTTAAACGCTTCTGTCGACCTTTCGACGAACGGAATTTTTAAGTTTCACGGCGCAACTCGTGTAGTAACCAACGTACAGTGAGCCGATGATCCGCTGAATGTTTTCATCGACTTGCTTGGACAGACTCGAAACGATCGATAGAACGAGTACGGTATATCCTTATTCTAGTATAGTAAAACCGGTCGATATTACAGCAGAGTCAACGTTAAAAGACCCTTATCTGTACTTTATCAGAATTATTGGCCACACACGAGCTCTTGCATTATGAACGCTCATACGAATCCATATTTTTCAAAATTTATTCTATTATTCCCATGTAAAATAATTCTCTTCGAGTCGGTTCTCAAATATAAAAATGTTTTAAGGACCGATTGTAGTATGTACGTAGTACATTTTTCCACGAGATACGTGCTGCAGGTTGAACTAGAAATATATAAGATTAATACTGGGTGGCATCGTGAGGTGGCGGCGGCGGTGGTGGCCCTCGCGGAGGGAACGGTGGCCTAAATTGCGGTGGTGGCGGTGGTGGAGGGCCACCTTGAGACACGGGAGGTGGCGGTGGATGTCTCCAGCCTGGTGGAGGTCGAGGCGGTGAAGGTTGGAATTGTCCAAATTGTGGCGGTGGTCCGCCGCTTGATGCCGGAGGTGGAGGAGGTGGAAATTGGCCTTGCGGTGGTGCTCCACCGGCCCAGTGAGGTGGCGGTGGTGCCATCATTCTCGTTTGTGCTTGCTGAGCTTGAGAAGTCGGTACGGGCATAGGTGGCAAAGGTGGTGGCATTCCAGGTGGTAAAGGTGGATGAGTAGCCATTGACATCGGAGGTAACGGCGGAGGTGGTATGCTCGCAGGTGGAAATCCACTGGAAGGTGGTGGTGGTACAGGTGGTGGTGGAGGATGTCCCATAGGTGGACCCGGTGTAGCCGGTGGTGGTGGTGGAGGTACCACCATTCCGTGATGCATTACGTGATGTTGAGGATGATGAGCCGCTTGATGAGCCACCGCGGTCGAATTTGGCATCGGTGGTGGTGCCAAAGGTGGAGCATCGGCGAACAATTGATGCGGTCTGTCCGCTTGACTCAAAGGATTTTGCGCTGCCAAAAGTCTCTCTGCTGCACTTCCATGCCTCTCGCCTTTCGCGTCACGTTTAAATGCATATGACACGGATATTGGTCTATTGCAAAGATACTGCCCGTTCATTGCTTCTATACTAGCATCGGATGCATCAAAAGAAGCAAAATTAATGAATGCAAATCCCTTTGAATTTCCAGTCTCTGGATCTCTCATTATCTGTAATGAAATAGAATAGATGAGAATAGATTTTTTTTTTTTTAATTTACACAGTTGAACTTCACTCATTAAACTTCTTATTATACATACTTTTGGAGTCTGAAGGATAACACCAAATGCACTGAACGTATCGTATAATAACTTCTCATCTACCTCAGGATCTAGATTACCGATAAAGATATTGGCTCCAACGTCCAGATTCTTCTGATGAGCACTTGCTTTATTGACTCTGATTGGTTTACCATATAATTTTATCATATTCATAATTTTAATAGCATAATCCGCATCTTCTTCTCCCATAAATTCGACGAATCCATAACCTTGATGCATTTGTGTTACTCTATCCTTTGGCATATGTACATTTACTAAAACAAACCATTCTTTGTAATTATGTTAAGTAATAGCAATAAATAAATTAACTATTATATTTAGGCTTACCCACTGGACCAGATTGGACAAATAATTCCCACATCAAAGATTCTGTAACTTTGTCGTCTAGTCCTCCCACATAGATTGTAGCGTCTATAAATATGTAGAATATAAATGACAACATATTGAAAAAAAGGGATTTAGAAAAAATTTATTAAAAAAAAAATAATGTTTAGAAAAAGCATTAAAAAATCGTATAGCCAATAGACCACAAATTACATGATTTTATATAATTTTTTCGTTCAAAGTTTTTCATTCGAAATGATAATATTAAATTGTGATTGTAATAATATATTACCTTGATTACGCTCTGCTATCGGACCTGCTGCCATAATGCAACTTATATGCTTAAATTAATGAAGGTACTTGTTTATCAATGATAATCACTTGCGATTAAAATATAACAAACGATGAATACAATATGGAGGATATCTTTACATTTATATTCACCTAAAAATATATATTATTTTTATATCATATTTCACTATTTAGATGTCACGATTATATAAAATGTTTTCTCGTTAAGCTATACATACATCACTCAAAAAGTAAGGTTAAGTGAAACGCAACCGTACGATATAAGCAATATGAAGCCGGCAAAAAATGTAACAACAAGGCTGGTTTTTAAATGGCGGGCTTCAATTATCACATGTGTATAAAGATTCGTCCTGATTGGTTGAATTAATACCGACGACAAAACTATTTCATATACTTAAAATTATAACAAACGTAGGATACTTAGAAAAATATTTTTTATACAATATTGCCAATTTGTTCGTGGTTTTTTATAAATTATCAATTTCACAATAATATATAATAAAATTCTTTATTATTAAAATATGAATATATGAATATATATAAAAAACTAAAGTTCAATCAATACTGTTCCATTTTTTTTTTTCTTAAAAAAATAAACAAAATATCTTATTTTTTTATTTGTTATTTGGATTGCGATACTTAGAAATATGTTTACTTCATTGAATCAATTATGATCCACAAGAAAAACAAGCATCTCCATTTTTAAGAGAGCACATAAATTTGGAATCAGTTTCATTGTCGTGATCGTTTTCCTTTTCAGTTTGTGTTTCCTTATCTTGTTCTTTTGCATTTACGAGTCGGCGTAGTTTTGTTTTATTAACGGGCTTAAGTCCATTCGTTTCTGATTCTGTTCGTAAACAATACATACCAGTTTTTAAACCCTAAAAAAGAAATCATTATTTTTATTATGTTCAACATATAACATTTTTTTTTTTTTACATTAAGAATATTTATCATATCTAGTGAAATATTTTCATTCTTCCCGGCGAAGTCCAGAATATTATCTCTTGCAATGCATCTTTGCTGTTTATCATTATTTAGAAAGTGAACTCTATACAGCTTATCTTATCGTTCTATATTCATGCGTATTCTTTTACGTTATGAATATGTAAATATAAGCGAAAGATAAACCTGAGACCCTTAATCAGTAAGATTAGGGTTTCTACGTAACGTCCCATTGAACAAACATCACCAGTTAAGCCAGCGAAAATAATTTCATTGTCATTAATTTAACATGAAATATTCATTGATTATTTAGGTATTATTTAGTTTACCATTCTCCATCCATAGAAATGCATTGACGTGAGTTTATCCAATGTTACTTTGGTCATATGAACATTTAAAGATTGTGATTGATCGATGAAAGGTCCACGATCGGCTGCCATTTTAAGAATAATTCTTTGTGGAATTTCCCATACAGTTTTATAAAGTAATTTTATATTTGTCGGAATGCGTTCGATATTCTATAAAATATTCCCATTATAAGCTTAATCATACAAAAAGGGAATACAGAATAATAAAAAATATAGAATGCGAGCAAGAAAAGACAACTTGCCTGAACAGAACCATTATTAGCTGTGATTTCATTTTTCATTTGTTCATTCCAAAGTTTTAATTTTGTAAGTTCTCTTAATAAATGCGGATTAACGACTTGATATTCTTCCGATGAAACGCGTTTTAAATATATGTTGCTTTTATATGGCTCTATAGACTCGTTATTTCCTAGAATTTGAGCAGTAGATGATGTTGGCATTAACGCAATTAACAATGAATTTCTTATACCAAATTTAGCAATTTTTTCTTTTAATTTATTCCAGTCCCATAAATCTGTTGGTGTGGCATTCCACATATCATATTGCAGAATCTGTATATGAAAGAATATTTACAATGAAGTACTTTATAAATAAAATGATAAGGACTAGAAATTGTTTATGATCGATAACTTACGCCTTTACTAACAGGACTGCCTTCATACGTTTCATAGGTTCCTTTTTTTTCAGCCAATTCGCAACTAGCTTCTAACGCCCCATAGTAGAGCGTTTCGAAAATCTGTATATTAAGCTTTTGAGCTTCTTCACTTTCAAATGGAAAACGCATTAAAATAAATGCATCAGCTAATCCTTGTATACCGATACCTATCGAAAAAAAATAACGTGTTAATAAATGTTTTATATCATTTTGTATTATTTTTAGATCATACAATTTACCAATGGGTCGATGTCTAAGATTCGATATTTTTGCTTGTGGAATTGGATATTGATTAATATCTATAATCGTATCTAAATTACGGGCAACAACTTTCGTAATTTCTTTAAGTTTTTCAAAATCAAATCTTTTTTCATTAGTATTCACAAACATGTTAACAGCAATAGAAGCTAAATTGCACACAGCAGCTTCATCAGAGCTCGAATATTGGACAATTTCGGTACATAAATTACTATTTTGAATGGTTCCTACATTTTGTTGATTTGATTTGCGATTGCAGTGGTCTTTATAAAGCATATACGGACCGCCAGTTTCTTCTTGTGATAGAAGAATGGCTGACCATAATTCTCTTGCTTTAATTTTTCGATTGTAATGACCTTCCTTTTCATACCTTAAAAATTAGCCACGATTTTAAAAATAAATTACAATTGAATTTCTCATAAAAATATAGATAACTATAAATCGTAACATAGCTTACTTGGTATATAAATTTTCAAACTCTTCTCCCCAAACCTCAGCCAATCCAGAAGATTGACGAGGACACATTAAAGACCAAGTGTCATCGTCTAAAACACGTTTCATAAAGAGGTCTGGTATCCATAAAGCATAAGATATATCTTTGGCTCGATTTTCTTCCTTTCCTAAACATAATTAAAATTGATCTAATGTATTTTAACATCTGTTATATTAATGTGCTAATATAAAATTTATAAGGACAATAGAATTTAATTACCAGTATTTTTTTTCAAACTTAAAAATTCAAATATATCAGAGTGCCAAGGTTCTACATAAATAGTAAATGCTCCTGGTCTTTTGTTTCCACCCTGATAAACATATTCAGCTGTATTATTATAAACTTTTAACATAGGAACTAAACCATTGGACACTCCAAGTGTACCAATTATTCGCGTACCACTTGCTCTGATACAGTGAACATTTAATCCAATACCACCTCCAGATTTACTGATTAATGCACATCTTGTTAAAGTATCACAAATTCCTTCTATACTGTCTGAAGCCATTGTTAATGAAAAACAACTAAAACAAACATTTTATCATAGTCTACTAGTTTGGAGTAAAGAATATGTTCAGTAAGAAGATGTATCATCAAGAAATAATTATCTATAAGCATACCTTGACATTTGTTGTTTCCCAGTACATGCAGTAAAAAGAGTCGGGGATGCATGTATAAAATAATGTTCTGATAAGAAATTATATGTTTCAATAACTTTATCAATGTCTTCACCATGAATTCCAACAGCTACTCTCATTAACATACACTGTGGCCTTTCAACAATTTTCCCATCAATTTTAAGTAAATAATTTTTTTCAAGAGTTTTAAAACCAACATAATTGTAAGAATAATCTCTATCATGAATTATGGAATGATTTAATTTTTCAGCATTTCTCTGGATAATGTCAAAGTATTTTTCAGAGATCAAAGAAAGACTTTTACCTGTGCGCTTGTTTTTTGCATGATACAAATCAGATATTACCTCTGTAAAATCAAAGATTTGCATATAAAAATTATTGAAATAATAATTACATATAATTCTGTTAAGTATTTTATATATACCACTAAAGTTTTTTTTAGTTTCTTTGTGAAGATTGGACACTGCAACTCTAGCAGCTAATGAAGCATAATCTGGATGCTTAATACTCATAGTTGCTGCAGTTTCAGCTACAAGGTTGTCTAATTCCACAGTAGATATACCGGCATATAAACCATTTATAACTTGAATAGTAACTGCATACTATAAATAATAACAAAATTATTTATCACGCTTATTGTAAATAAAATATCAATAAATAATAGCATAAATAATTTTTGAGAATCTCTATAAAGAAATAATTACGATTTTATTTATAGTTTTTACTTACAGGATCAACATATTCCATATCTAATCCAAAACATAATTTTTTGATTCTAGATGTTATTTTATCAAAATGTACATCTTCTATACGCCCGCCTTTATAAAACAAAAATATATTTTAAATTATAATTAGATATCAATTGTCTTGCAACAATGTTAATTCAATATTTTTTTTTCAATACTTCTACTTACCTCGTTTTATTACATGCAATTTCGTTGATCCAATCATTTTTTAATGTATATTATTTCTCTAATCTCTTATAATCACCTAACACGCGTAAATGACTCTAATATTCTGGCGCGTAACGGAAGCAATCGAATGATATAAAATGAACTTAAACTGCATTTACAATATCTATCTTTTAGTTGTTATTCCGACATGAATATCAACCTTTAATAATGATGTTAGCTCATACTCAATCAGCGTTAAAAAATATTATAGCATTTCTTACGCGATTAAATCTCTGGACAAAATTAGGGCAGATGCTTATTAGTGGTTTGAGCTGATTGGCCAAGATCGAAGTAATCTTATTGAGCTATATTATAAAATATAACGAAAATTAATTACAGATCGATAATTTGCTGTTAATAACATCATATACGTTTCACAAATTACATACAAACGAAATGAAACTTACTCATTACATCAAATGGTCTACTAAGCTTGTTATTCGTTGAAATGTAAACGATTTAACTTGTATTTCATCAATACTCACCATAATGTAACTACTTAGGAACAAGAATTAATCACTTTATTTACATAAATAATAATATATAAATAATTTACAGCTTGTTATATAAGGGGAACAGAAAATCGTGTTCTATCTCTTGTAAATTCGTAAAACTGAGGCAATTTTAGATTCATGCCTTTAAGATGATCCTGCAGATTGAGTTTCTTGTGTAGCTATAAAGAATGATAAAATTCAATTAATTAGAACATAGGTAGCTCTATGACAATCATACCTTTATAAGAATATTCCAAGGCAGTGGCAATCGTTCTCATATCTCCTTCTATACTTCGAGCCCAATTTTCTACATCGCCAATTTCTTTCAAAGCACTTGAAAATGATTCTATTAAATTCAACCAGGATTGTGTCTGTTTAGCAAAATTAGTTGCACTATGTTGTAATTGTTTGGCTTCAGCATCAAGCTTCTTTTGATTTAAATATGCCTGTGCTACCCTAGATATAAATTGTACAATATATATAATAGGTTATATATGTAAAATATAATAGGTTATATATGTAGATCTGGATGTAATAGTTACCCAACATTCAAATGATCTACGAGTGCTTGAGTTAAATTGCTAGCAGCTTGAACAGCTTCCTTACGTTTCTGTTCTGTAAAAAATAATATTTCAAAATATTTTTTTTTACGTTGTAACAAGAAAGCATTAAAATAATATATCAAATGAAGGATAGTACCTTGCCTTTCTTTTCTTGCTGCTTGTTTACTTTGATGTTCCTTGACAATTGATGATAACATGTTTGATTTTTTTTTCTCTCGAATGTTCTATGCCCATGTTACAGATACATATTTATACGTACATATACATATATATATACATACATACATACATATATATATATATACATATATTTATATACACATATATATAAAAATATGCATAAATGCTTTAATTATTTAATTTATATAATTATTGAATTACTCGTGTTACCATACAAGCGATTATATTGATATAATTACAAAAGTTACTATTACGTTATTTAAATACTTTTCATTTATCACTATCAGATATTACCGTCCATATGTAAAATAATTTGACTTACAAATGACTTACTAATACATTTTATATTGTTAAAACTGTTGATCACAGAAAAGTTAATCTAGTGTATTCTGTCTTTTTTTTTTTAGTACAAAAACAAAAGTACTAATAGAAGATCAAGAAAAAGCAGAGATGGCTGTGTATAAGCTATGCCGTTTCTTAGGTATTATTCATTTCTAGTTGGACTACTGGAGAGGTAGTTACTGGTTATTATTAAGCACTGTTAGTTGACAAAGTTGTTTGTAAACAACGTTAACCAAAAAACGTACAAAGTGTTTAAGTTGAATATGTATGTATCTGCAGATCTTTGAATATAAAAAAAAGGATTTTTGATAACAGGTAAGAAATCAAGTTTGTTATTCATAATTACCAAATTGTAGAAGTTATTTTTCTTATTCGAGTTATTAATTTAAAATGTGAAAATAGTTGAAAGTTTCACCTATAGTAAAATTAATCACATCCCCTCTCGCCCCTCGGCACCAGACGACGAATGGTCTATTTGAACGTTACTTCCATCTTCAGATGGCGTTGGTTTCAGTTTCTTTTACTTTTATTTTACGGGATAGCGATGATGGCGTCCAGTTTTCGATGGCGTTCGGTTGACCTGTTGATAGTCGGACTGAAAGTAATGTAGAAAAAAGAATTATGAGATTTGTGTGAATGCCGATAAGTGAAACAAATGATTCAAAAGAGCTAAAAAGTGAATTATGATCGTCTCATTTGACGATCAATATTTTTTCATAGAATATAATTCTTAACCGCACAATGCTTCAACATTTTGTGCTCATGAAAATTAGCAAAGAAGTACTGTCATTGCGTATGCGTCTGATATAAGTTGGCGCGCAATGCTTCGTATCATTACACATGTTCATTGAATATTTTCAATAACGAATGCTTGAAAGCACTTTCAGTCACATTTTTGAAGATATACGAAAATGTAATGGGATTTTGTGATTTTGTGCAACATTAAGTTTCCCCTTTCGCTTTTCTTATTTTTCTTTGTAAAATAAACATTTCAAATTTTCTCTAAGAGAGAATGGCAATTCGACTTACACTGGAATGTGGACATTCATCAGTATTACGTGAGCGTACCACTCCTGAAGGTTTTACTCATGATTGGGAAGTTTTTGTACGAGGAGTTGACAACGCAGACATACATCACTACGTTGAGAAAGGTAACTCTCCTTGTATACAGATGAATCTCTGCGAATATTCTAAACTTTTCTCTTACATACTGTTATTTGTTAATTTTTAGTTGTATTTCAATTACATGAAACATTCGCAAAACCTAAAAGAGTAATAAAAGAGCCGCCTTACGTGGTAAAAGAATCAGGATACGCAGGATTCTTGATTCCAATTCACATCTATTTAAAAAATAAGGATGAACCCAAAAGATTTCAAATTCTTTATAAGCTTAGTTTACAACCTAGAGGAAGAATTATTAATAAAGTTATACGTCATAATGAAATAATTAATAATCCATCAGAAGAATTTCGTAGAAAGCTTTTAAGAGGAGGTGGCGTAAGTATATTGAACAGTCTCTTTCTCCCTAATGAAAATTCTGAAAATTCTACAAGTACTAATGTATATGATATGTTATTAAAAAAAAAAAATATATATATATTCTTTTTTAATTTTTAGATCATAATATCCAGTACGGAGAGTACGTCAGACAGAGGCGAGATAAAAACTCCCGTTATGGTTGGTAAACCAAAGTTATCCGTGGGCGAGCCAAAGAAGCATCGTCTGGTAGAATCCAAGACATCTAATTCATTCGCTGAATTGTTTGGTCCTCCCATAAAAACAGCAAAAATTTCTCCAGAAAGTAAGAAAGTTACACAATCAGAAAAAAGTAGTACCATAAAACCTATAGGCATATCTGAAAAAATTGACAAAGTAGATAAAATTACAAAAAATAAAGAGAGTCCGCATAAGGAAATAAAGAAAGACAAAACGGAAGAAAAAAAGGATAAAAAGATAAAAGATCCTTCTAAAGAAAAAAATAGAAGCAAAGAGAAGTCTAAAAGACCTCCTAGTCCTGGAAGTAAAGGTTATTCGAGTCCTACTAGTAAACGACCTTCTCCCCCTCCCATAAAAAGGCCCCGTAGTCCTTCACCCTCTTCTTCTATAAAACGGGCTCCATCTCCAAAGTCTAAGGAGAAAGATATAAAAAGATCTGTTCAAGAAAAAGAAAGGGAAAAGGAAAAGGAAAAAGAAAAGGAGAAAGAAAAGGAAAAAGAAAGAGATAAGGATAAGACAAGAGATGGTTCTAAAGGTTCGTTGGATATAAATAAGACTGAAAAAAAGAAAGATAAAAAGAAATACAAGGAGGAAGCCTACAAAGAGAAAAAGGAGAAATACAAAGAAGGTGAACGTTCTAGTATTAAGGAAGCTCAAAAAATAAACGATAAAAAATTGGAAAAGGCAGAAAAAGAGAAGGAGAAAACTCAGGATTATAAATCGGTGAAAGATGGCCGAAAGTCTCCTAAGCTTGTTAAAGAAAGTGACAAGATTAAAGATGAAAAATTAATAAAGGTGGAAAAAGTGGATAAAGAAAAATATGAGAAAGTTAAGGAAAATAAAAGTGATAAGGACAGAACGAAACATAAGCATAAGAAAAAAGACAAGAAGGAAAAGAGAGATAGTAGTAGGGAAAGAGAGAAGAAGGAAAAACGAGAAAAATCTAAATCGTCTGGGGAAAAACAAAATAATTTGCCAGCCTCGTCGAATCCTCTTTCGATGCTCTTTGCAAATATGCCAGAAAGAGATAGCAGTGATTCGGCACCTTCCGTAGACGATGATTCCTTTGTTGAAACGAAACCAGTATTGAATATAAAAAAGGAATTGGATGATACAGCTCCTTTGACTCTTCCAATGGAAGCAGTAAGACCGCCCTCGCCACCACCCGTAATTGAAATAAAGAAAGAAAAGAGTGATCGTAATAAGAGGGAAAAACCAAAAGGAAATAGGGGAGAAGAACGAGAAAACAGGAAAAGAAAACGAAGAAGTGAAAGTAAGGGTGACGACGAACATACTTTTAAAAGAGAAAAGGATAGAAGTCATTCGACTTCTCCATTATTGGAACCAGTATCTTCCAGCCAATCACCGGTTGTAGTGGATGTCGATTCTATTCACGCGGTAAAAGAGAAGGAAGACCGTCATATGGGAGAATTATTAACAATTAAGAAGGAAGGAGAAACCGACGGCGAGCAGGTAGCTCCGGACTCTACAAATTGTCCTTTGGTAGAGTCAGACATTGGGGAACCTCCAATATTTAACGAAGATTATGTGTCACAGTTGAAGGATTTACAGCACAAAATAATGACATTACAGGATAATCAAGAATTACAGAGAGTTGTTCAGGTAATAGAAGAAACAGGACAATATGAAATAACTAAGAAAACATTTGATTTTGATTTATGTGCTCTCGATCGCAGAACGGTACAACGACTCCAACAGTTTTTTTCTGCATCATGACTATCTGTAATGTAAAACATGACACTTTCTCTATATTTTCTTTTTTTTTTCTTTTGTTACATATTGCTCTATGTGTAAGTCGTATTAAGTCATTTTCGATCTATCATTTCTTTCGCTATGTGATAAAACGTTTATCATACGATAATACCCCCGGGAGAATTCCGCTATTTACTTTTAATTCTTAGAAAAAATTGATTTTTATATTAGATTCATATACATTACATTGTGTCAGTTGCAATGTATTAAACATTATAATAATGATGCAGGTTAATAATTCAGCCAAATGAATGCATATAAATGATATGTATCTAGATAGCATAAAAGTTATATATATATTGGACTGTATATATGTATATATACATATATATATATATATATGTATGTATGTATATATATATATATGTATATATATATATATACACACACACAGAGAGACACATACAAACGTACACATATAGATTTAAAGTATTATATGTATTGGACGTTTTACATCAACCAATTTTAATGAAAAGTGCTAATGAAAACGATATCGTTATCTTTCATAAAATTTTAAAGTACCTTACGAACTTTTAATTGATAGAAATTGATTAAGAATGCGCGAAAGTTGTTCTATCAGTTACATAAAAGAATATGAAGAAGATAATGAAAACTCAAAAATGCAACATGTAGTTAATATTTTTACTTTGTTATCTAAATGAAAATGATATATTTGTTTGCTAAAAACACGTAAACGACTTATTCCACCTTCTCCACCTTCTTGTTGTTAATCAACAGTGGTGGAATGAACGAATTATTATTTTATATAATATACGTGTTTATGTACTGATTAATAAACATTTCTTCAAGGTTTTATTTATGATAACTTAATAGAGACTGTAAATATATATAGATATTACGTATTTGCGAAAATACACAATGTATAAAAATGCTGATAGGAGAAGATGTTATTGGTTTTATATTTTTTAATTCTACTATTTTTTTAACATAGTCGTTATTTATAGGAAAAGCAGCATGGCGTCAAATATAGAGCATAATTTTTTTCTTTCTTTTTTCTTTTCTTTTTTTTTTAAGACATTTTTTTATCATTATTATTTTATTCGAAATAGAGTGAAATTAATTTTATCTCCTATCTCGTTTATCATTCGATGGAATTTACGTGAAATTCTTTTCTGGGGAGTCTTGCAGAATAATCTTTAAAATATGCATTTATTAAATGAACAAACATTTTGATTTTAAGTAATAAAAATATTATAATTTTTGATTAATTTTATGATTTATTTGAAGGAATTGTTTGGAAATTGGTCTTCTTTTTTTTTTTTTTTTTTTTTTACTATGTAATCTCCCCTGGAAAGTTGCCTAGAATAAGTAGTCTTTAAGATGGAGTCTTATATTTATTCATATTATTAATGATGTTGTATAAGAGCGATATTGCAAAATGAAAATTTAATAATTACTCTTTATTATTATCGCCTTTATTATTAGTGCACTTTGTATTATGAGTAATGGGAAAAAAATAATTATTTTTTTCTATATATATAAAGGTGCTAAGTAATGAACTGAATTTAATGTGTTGAAACTGATTTGCTATATTTACGCACTCATAAATTTCATATATAATTAATTCTATTTTTGCAATACACTTATACTTACATTTTACAATTAGAATATTTCTTGTAAATATGTTGATCCATTATGAACTATTGTGTTCAAGATCTCGATATTACTATTTCAGTATTAGTAATATCTGTCCTTAGTAAATTTATAATTACATACGGAATTTGCAAGGAATTTTGCGATTTTCGATAAATATTTAGGATAACAAGCGATACATATATATATATATTCTCAGAAACATTGTAATTACATAAACGCACTTTTCAAATATCATTGAAACAGTCATGATGTTGTGTGCAATGGATACACCAAATAGAAGAAGTTTAACGTTTTGATATTGATAAATAATAAATAAAAGAGTGTATATAAATGATAATACATAAATTAAGATACCATGTATAGTTTTACAGAGTGTCATTTCATAAGAAATAGATTATATATTGATTCCTTTTTAGTGCTGCAAACAAATGTGGTATTCGATTAAAAGCGATATAATGAATCCATATATTTGAAAAAGCGTTTTCAAATGTCACCAGATAAAGCATTTAGATACGCATAATTTTTCATGTGAATGTTTATTGATGGTGTTCTTTTTGTTTCTCTTTCTTTTTTTCTCTCAACGATCGTTGATATTTTTCATTTCATAAAGTGATAAATACAATTAGATAATGCTCTATTATTAAGTATTGTATGTTGTCAGATGTTGCATGTCGATATCGTATAATACTATGCCTTATTAGTTAATAACCGATCGATTTCTTCCCACAAAGATATGTGGAACTTTTTTTAATTTTCAATTTTTAATTACTTTTACATCATACGTTTAACAAATTTAGTTTATTTATTTGATCGAAGTAAAGCTCGTGTGATGTATGTGTATCTTATTATCTCTTTTTTTGATTAAAAGTTTCAATACACATTACATATATGATTGTATGATTTTTTCGAATAAAAATAACAGCGATCACTATGGTTTTTTCTTTCTAAAATGTTAATTATACGATTATTTGTCTCATAATAACATTATTTTGTGAACACTCATCGAAGGCATAATTTGTTAAATATAGAACAAAACTAATACGCATAACATTCTAAATAATAGTTTTTAAGAGAACGAGAATTATTTCTTCTGATGAAAGGGACGGATTCGTCACTTTCAAAAACCCAGTACAAGGCAGCATCACAATTTATAATATGCCATTCGATGAACACATGTCTCATTCTGTGTATATTGTTTATTATAAATATAATAGAAAATATAATAAAGATCTTATATATAATTGTCTATAAAAATGCTATTCCTTTGGAGTATATGAAAATACTATATAGCACAAGTGTTACATGAAATAATACTTACCGTCGTTCGACGTAATTCGATGTTTTGGCACAACACTTCTTTTTGATTTCTTTCTTTTTCTGTTCTATTAAATAATGTTAAATCATCAATTTCGAAGTTTAAGAGAGCGTTAACTTTTTTTTTTTCTTCTCCCCCAGCACGGAATCGCTACCATGTCTTATTACGGTAGTTTATTAACATGATCGTGTTACAGTTGCTTATTACATGATACTCTTCGTATAACAGTTTAACAGAATAAAACTTAATTAGCTGTCCGTCACGTTAACGTAAAGAAATGAATATGGACGCGTGTATGATCGCAAATTGATCTTGATCACAATCGCGATAGATCTTTCACTCATCCTTTTTTTCTTTTCACGAAAAATTCCAAGATTCTCGAGACGAGAGAGTCGTTGCCTTTAACAAGAAAAAAAAGGGCAGAATCGATAAGAATTAGCCGAAGCATAATAAAGATAAAAATCGATCTAATATCCTGCCAATTCGGCGAACGTGGAGTCCATTTCGTCGGCAAGTGACTTGTATCTGTCCTTGTTGATACCAAGCTCGTCTGCAATAAGAATGGTCACGTTAGTGTTACAATTTTATTTACGAAGCGAATAAATTACTCGGATTAAAGATCATCGATTAAACTACCGTAGATATTTTTTCTATTAAGATAGCTTACTAATTTTGTAAGTAGTACCGATATTACCTCTACTTTGTTTTTTACCAGACCTGGGTAAAATATTTTTTTTTTTTAAATAATCAACGACTAATATAATTTATTTTAATACATTTCGCCTCGTCAAATTTTTTAATATTAAATATTTTAATATTAAATTTTACCCAACTCCGTCCAGATGATTTCATCCTGATATTTTTTATCAATAAATAAGGTTTGCTAATTATCTAACTATAGTAACGATCTACTACTACGTCGTCGTTTCAAAATATAAAAAGAACATTCAAATCATTATGATACTTTTTTTCTGAGCTGAAAAGATAGTAGACTTAAGTCGAAAAATAAATAGGTATGTCAAAAAATCGAGCTTGAGCAAAAGCTTGAGTATTATCGAATTTATTTAGTCGGTGTTAGTTGTTATTATTAGGATTAGAAAGAAAAGAAATATGGTTTTTTATTTTAGTTACGATGCATATCTACCCGTACGATATATATATATATATATATATATATATATATATATATTACAGCAATATTACAGAAATAATAAATATATATTTATTTCGCGTATGGAGATTATTTAAATTATATATTGATGAGATACAAG
Source organism: Vespula vulgaris (assembly GCF_905475345.1). Classification (NCBI taxonomy): domain Eukaryota; kingdom Metazoa; phylum Arthropoda; class Insecta; order Hymenoptera; family Vespidae; genus Vespula; species Vespula vulgaris. The sequence continues at coordinate 4,390,606 of NC_066601.1, read as the reverse complement.
AACAATGGAAAAACTTGAAAAAAAGGCACAATACAGCAAGAGCTGGTGGTAAAAGTACCTGAAGTACGACGGTCCACCCTCGAGTAAAGTTGTTAAGCTTTTTTTTTTTCTAGTCTTATTAAGCTGTCAATTGTGTATGTAGTTTTATGCGCGTGAGCGTGTATTAATTAAAATATGATGCTGAACGTAAATTAAAAAGTAAACGAGAAAAAAGAGAAAAGAGAGGGACGAGTTAATTCTTCTCTTTTCAGCTGCTTCAAAGCACATGAAATCCAAGCAAAACTTTCCAAAATCGGACAAATTAGTAGAGAAAAATTATATGGAAAGGAAAAAAAAAAGAAAAAAGAAAATGACGTATATTTTGTAGTTTGCAAATAAATATCTCTAATTGTAAAAAATCGATCTTAAAAAAACGATCCTGTCCAATTTCGGAAAAAAGGAAAAACATTGCAAAAAGCGACAAATATTCATATTCACGAACGTACGAAAGACAGTGGAAGGAATTGAATAGAGTAAAGGGGTAGTGAGTAAATTTAGAGAGAGATAGATAAATATATATAACGAGTGTGAGATTTTTTTTTGTTTTTAGTAGCCAGAAAGCTCAGCGAACGTCTTGTCCAATTCTTCGCAAACTGTTTTGCGTTTGTCCTTCTCGTGATATAACACGTCTGCAATAAAACAAATCAATTTGCATTCAAAGTTTCGTGAAGGAATCCATTAAATGGTTGTTCATATTTCTTCTTTTTACTTTCCTGCTTGAAAAATGTTATTATTTATATTAATCGAACGATAAAAGTATACCATATGTTTTTCGAGTAAATATAATCAATTCAAAGGACGATTCATCGTATTATTATATGAACAAAGCTCCTAATACGAGAATATGATTTTCAAACGAATAAAAAAGTTAAAAAAAAGAAATTATTGCTCCTTTAAAGTGTCTCTATAGAAACCTTTATTTGTCATAAAATAATTGCGAATTTATTGTAGATATCAAAAGTCTTGTATAGACGGAAACGAGTCAATGAAAATGATAATAGTAAAATCCGATTATGTTATAAATTGTGCTGCTTACATTTGCTAATAGATCTACGAGACAGATTTTATTTTATTTGTTCGGTAACTCTTAAAGCACTCATTGTCAATTTGCCAGATTATGTCACGTAAACCCAAGGGAATGCGTGTTTTGAACACGACTCTGAGAATGTATCAACGTGCCAAATAAAAAGAAATTTGTTTCCCTTATGAAAATTATACTACCGAGTACGTCGAACTTACCCTCAAGCCTGTCAACTTCCTTCTGGAGTTTCTTCACCGTCTTCTCAGCAAATTCTGCTCGAGCTTCTGCTTCCTTCAGTTTAACGGTCAACGTTTTCAATTGACGTTTGAATTCTTCGACTCGTTGATTGGCCTAACGAGATGAGAGATCGATAATAAAAAATACAATATAAGTCGATAATACAAACTTTAAGGGACGATATAAGAGAATTACCTTTTCTTCGGATACCTCCAAAGATTTCAAACTGTTTCCGACGACTTTCAATTCTTCTTCTAATTCCATGATCTTTCTAAAATATATGAAAAAAAATAATATCGATTTTATTCTCAAAGAAAATTCATTTTCCAAGATGTCCTGCTAATTAAATTCACCTGTTAATTAAGTAACAATGAAATATATCAAATATCAGACGATCTAACTGATCGGTTAAGTGATCTAGAATGTACGAAAAAGAAAAAATAGCGTTTGAAATTATAATATCCGGAGTTTGGATTACATTCCATCGAAGATAATTTTCTAAGAGGATGTACTCACGCTTCGCCCGATTTGACACGATCTTCAGCGACTTCTAACTCGTCTTCAACGAAGGCCAGCTTGCGCGAAACTTCGTCCGATTTTCCATCAGCATCCTCGGCTAGAAGACGAGCCTCCTTAAGCTGATTCGTCAGCTGATCCATCCTTTCCTCATCCTGTTGAGCACGGTTCTCCAACACTTTGCACATACTGCCAAATTGCAGTAGGAAACGATAAAAACAAGGAAAATAAAGGATATTATTTGTTTTATAAAGCAAAACGAACGCGAGTTCTACACAATCGATTTATCTGGAAAGCAATATTTCTTTTTTTTTTCATTTTAATTATAAACGATTATGTCACCGAATAAGTAGGAATTAAGAAATTTGAGAAATAAAGTCTCTCCTCACCGGCTAGATTCATCAGCAGCTTGAGACGCTTCAGCAAGTTTGGCAGTCGCAGTGTTGAGACGTTCCTCGGATCTTTCTAGATCCTCTTCAATCAGCTGGACTTTCCTATTAAGAGCGGCGACCTCGGATTCGGCCTGAACAATACGATCGTACGCGAACGACATAGAAAAAATAGTTTCTCTGGAGCTTTTTTTAACTAAAGCAATCTGTTTTGTTTACGTTCGAGAGAAGATATCGGTTGGACCGAATCCAAAATGAATGAGACCAAGGACACGAATTTTTGAGATTCGATTTAACACGTTGTTCGAACTTGATCTTTAAAAGATCTATATATAAGATCTCTTTCTAAGAACGTGTTAAATATTTCATAGATAAGATTTTTTATATTTATCGTTTTTAATTAAATGTCACCATAACAACAGGATCAAAAAGAGATTATTAAATGTTAGACATTAGAGATTAATCAATTAAATTTTTATAACGGATAAAAACATAGTTTTTGATTGATAAATTCACGAAAAAAATGAGAAGAAAGAACACTCACGTTGGTAAGAGACTTTTCACGTTCCTCGAGATCCTTATTAGCCTGCTCGAGATTGTGTTTGTTAGCTTCGAGATCGCCTTCGACCTGAGTGAGCTTTTTCGTAAGTTCTGCGACCTCCTCTAGGACCTTATCCGCGCGCATATTCGCCTCCTTCGCCTGCGCTTCGCAGGTATCGGCTTTGTCCTGCGCATTGTCCTTCTCAAGCTTCATCGCTTGCATTTTCTTCTTGATCGCGTCCATGATGGCGACCTTTTTCTTCCGACTTTCTTCACGAAACGATCAAGTTTTCTGCAAAAATCGTCAAAGTTAGTTAATGTATCGACAAAGGATTTTTTTTCTCTCTCGAGATACGGGAGGACGATGATAATCCAAGTTAATCAGTTTCAAAATTATCTCGTTTTAGCGTGCAAATGATTCGCGTTCCTAATCAAAATCACATTTCGCGAGCATTTTTCGTTCGATCAGATGGAACGTTAAAGACGATCGAGCGTACACGCATGTACATACTTGTTTCGTGCGATTAATTATTTCTGAGCAACGATCCAAACTAATGAAATGAACAACAAAGGAAAAATTCTTACGTGACGCGCCACGAAGGTGACATATTTCAAAACAAAGTTATCGGATTTCAAGTCTTTCGAGCTTTCCACATTTCGAGGAGCTTTCGAAAGAACGCCGACATAATTTTTAGCTGTGTAATATGTATCCGATTGTGCGCGTTCGCGTGCACGGAAAAGAGCACATCAGGGTGTCCACGGAAATAGCATCTACAGCCGGATTCTATAAATACACGTGAAACGACGTCGATGGCGCGACGAGAAGAGGGCAAAACTAGCAGAATGTAAGCCAGAAGAACGAGCTTTACTTGGCTTCCCACCGACGACCGACATTCGATCTAACTGACGCTTATTAATAGCTTTTACGAAGCTTTTAGCAAGAATCCTGCGAATAATCGCGATACGATTTATTCTATGAACATTTTTTTCCTTTTCTCTATTACTTTTATTTTTGTCACTTTTTTCGTATCGATATCACTTGCCTTATTATCCGGATAGCAAAAGTCGCAAATAGAGATTTTTCATTACGCATCTTATCTTTATTCGGATGATATAAAAATCAACAAGTGGTCTTGGCTCTTAATCGATCATTAATAATCGACGACGTTCGATCGATATCTACATCGATTTAGTAAATTTTCTAGCAAAGCTAATAACGTCAAATCTCAATGATTCATTAAGAAGTCATTTTTAAGACATTACGTTGCCCGTGTGCTACAGAGAAGTATTAATATACTCCTCTGGAAAATCAAACGAGCACCTGATCGAATATGTCAAAATGACACTTGCGAAATATGCCGAGTGTTTCGAATTCTCAAACCATTTTTAACGCGAGAGAGGAAACCTAGCTTTCTTGAGAACGCGAGTTCTCACGGACGTTGTTCTGCCATTCGCGTTTATTTATAAAGATCCTCCTAAGAGTCTGGAATTAGAAAATCTTTTCGTGAGTATTTCTAAGCATCGTTCTCCATCCAATCGCCGTTGTTACTGCTATCTCGACAATTATTATTATTGCTAGACGTTGGCAAATATGCACATGCGAGGATTGTTAAAATAAATAAACGAAAACGTGTTTATTGTTATTTAAGCATTATGCATCAGATCGATAATACATATCGTTAGACGATATTAGAAATACTACTTACGACATATTGCACGTTATGTTACACGTCCAAAAGCAAATTCTCGTTCGTTAGTGTAGCAGCATTTTTTTTTAACGATATTTGGCAGCGGTGTTAAAGGATCTCATGAAGATATCGGAGTTCCTCCTAAAGCAAATATTAGACGTCCTGTGAGACAATTCGGAGGCTTCGTGGCGTTTGCTATGCAAATAAAAAAAAAAAGAAAGAGATGGTCAATCGAACTCAAATACGTCGAAAAGCTTAGCATGCAAGGATGGCGTTTAAAAAAATGATCGCTCGTCGAGATTTTCAACGTCTTGACATTTTTTGCCATGATAATCAAGAGGAAGAAAGAGAGAAAGAAAGGGAGAGACAGAGTTTCCCTCGAGCGGTTGAAAATAGCATGCAAGCGGAACCATCGAATGCTAGCAACCGATTTATTTTCGTCGCAAAGTGTGAATCACGAAATTTTATCCACTCCTGGATAATCTATCCTTTGATAATTCGTTGGCGTAACTTAAGTCTTAACGACTTAACGACTTTTATTTTCATTTTTTCTTTTAACGGATAGATAGAAACTTTTAATCTCTCTTCTAATCTCTTTCTATCAATTCGAACGAATTAAAAGTCGGTTGGCTGAGCAAGCTTAGTTAATTCTACTTACAAGCATCCTCGATAGCAACGCGTTCTTGTTAAGTGTCTTTTCCCAAAAAACACAAAAGCACCTGCAAGCTTAAGCGTAGTCATTCTCTCTTTTTTTTTTTCTCTTGTTAGTCGCCGTGGTACTTGCATCTTCATCGATTCACGAATTTTTTCTTTTTCGTTTTATTATTTATTTATTTATTTTTTTTTTTGATAGCAGACCAGACAATACTCCTTTTCACGTGTGTCCTCTTTTTCTCGGCACTCGCGTTCATCATCGATAAAGAAGAAGATAGATATGTGAAAATATCGGAATAAGAAAACAGAAGGGATACACTTGGACGACCAATGTTGATGAAGAACGAAGAAGAAGAAGAAATAGAAGAAGTAGAAGTAGTAGTAGTAGAAGAAGAAGAAGAAGAAGGAGGAGAAGATGGTTTTCTTCGTCGATGACATCTCTTCGATTCGAGTTGACGAACTTACAACAGGAACTTACCTAACTCGAGCGAGCTGAACGGCACGAGTTGAGCGTCTGAGAGAACCGGGAAAGCTAGCCCTCGAAAATTACGAACAGAAGGATACGAATACGTTGGATCTGATTGGTGGGGGAGCCCCAAAAATGGCCCGTCACGAAAACTTACGTCGGGGGTGGGGCCCCGACGTTTATTTTCTGCTCTTACAACGTCCACACGAAAATTTCTCGTTCTCTCACCTTTCCGACAAGATCAAATCTTCGTTACTGAATTTTTTCTTTGCATTCTCTCTCTCTCTCTCTCTCTCTCTCTCTCTTTCTCTCTTTCTCTTCGTTGATTCATTTTTCTATTTTGTTTCAAAAATATCTCGAACGATTAAAATCATATCAGTTTTGTTGAATAGAGTAAATAACGAAGATCGCAAGGAAATATAATTGTTATTGTAAATTGATCTATTGAAATTTAAGAACGACACTCAAGATTCGAATTTATTGTCTAACCATCGGCCACGTTTATCTTTTACCACTGCTATCTAAATACGTATACGCCTTTATCATTGTATAACGATACTACTACTAAAAAATTGGCCAAATTTCAAGATCCCTGAAAGATTGTATAAATATTTGAAGATTCAATCGCCTTTTTTTTACGTTCTCTATATTGTTTCGTTAAAATAATCAGGTGAATGTAGTGCCCAGTATACAGTCGACTTGGCAAATTTACGATCGTTTAACTCTTTCAATCTTCTTCATTGGCTTTTGCTCTGTTCGAGTAGATTGTAAACCGAGTACGAAATTTTTAGTAGTTACTTTAAAAAGAAGAAGTTGAATTAATAAAACGATCATTTTTATATGGTTATTTGTATATGTGTAATAACTAAAATTATTTGACGTTATTAACGTTAACGAATAAATCAGGATTAAAATTTTGTCTGATACTTGCGAGATTCTTATATATCTATATACAGTTGTACGTATATATATATATATATACACATACATGTAAGTAGTTTTTCAGTTATGTTAAATTCGTCTTTCTTATTGTTTATTGCGCTTTTTGAAGAACATTATATGCCGAATAAGAGGTTTTGATTAACTGTAATTAAAAAATTGTCCGAGTTTAATAAAAAGTTCTATTAATCGTACATAGAATCGTACTTACGTTCATAAAGGTATCGAGATTTACTGTGATAAAATATCCGCTAACAAATTCGATGGGATTTGCCGCACGTTGCATCATTATTACAATCATTTTTTGCGAACTATTGTCTAACGACGTCCAGTTTGACTCGGCAAATGCAACAGCAATGTGAATACTCTGAAAAAAAAAAAAAAATGAAAAATATTTGCATCTTTATTGTTTACAATCTTAAGTTCCAACTCGATCCTTTCAGTCGAATCATATTTAGCATCACTTACTGAATTAACGAACCTTCAATTTCACTTCATTGCCGTACCAACAGAAAATATAAATTTGGACCAACAAAGTCGACAAATATATTATCAGGGCCATGAATTCTGTACTCAATAGATCATTTTTAAGTAGTTCGAACATGCTCAGACAAAGGACTACCGAACTGATGAAAAATTGAGCAAATATCGTCATGACAAAAGCTTCATTCATTTTTTCAGCGATTCTAAAGAGAGAAAAGAAACGAGTGAAAATTATCGCAAATAAAAAATATGATAAAAATATGATTTACTATTTCTACTGTCTTTCGTTTCTAAATAATAAACAATATTTTTTCGATGATCAAAGAAAAAAAAATACTTACTGATAAATTTGATAATGATGTTGAATGCATTTTCGAAGATCGTCGATACCATTACAGTTTAAACGTTTCAATCGACACTTCAATATATCTATTTGACAACAAATTTGTAATAAAAATCCACAGAACAGTGCATCTATCGCGACGTGAAAGAGAGAACAAGCTGTCATCGATATCATTTGATAAAAGTAAGTTAAGTAAAAAACGATCGATGAGGAACAGTCGTAAGGTACCCAGGCTCTGAAGGGCAACGTTTTCGCTTGTAAGTCAGTCAAAAGAGAATTTAAAATACTTGATAAAACTGACGTCTCGATCATGATGGCATAGTGAAGCGTATTAGCCCTGAACAGACGAAATATCGATGAAACAATTTATCTTTCCATTCTCTTCTTTTTCATTTCCTTATTATTTTGATCAATGTTGCATTAATTATATTGTTTATTTTCAAACGAAATACAACAAATTATACTTATTACAAATTAATACTTTCAAAAACATTTAACTCACCGAATAGTCCGATCATATTTTTCTTGAATCTTCGATTCTTCGGAATCAACAGAAAAGCGCATTTCATCTACGAGAATGTCAATTAATTTTATAATTTTCTCTCGTGCCATCAATACGTTCACTGCTTTGCAAAAACCGATCACCATTGTCAAAAGCATGTGAGAGCTTTCGGTGAACTCGTTCATGTTGTCAACAGTGAACATGTCAATCATTTGCGAGCATAGAAAGGAAGAGACAAACAATATCACGAGAAAAGTATAAGTACGATAGATGATCTTTTTGCAAGTGGTTGTCCATGATGTTGGTTTCCATATACCACAAAATATTAAAATTTTGAAAGGCAACGATAAGATACGCATTCTTAATATTATTTTTATCTTGCAATTATATAATTTTGTTCGATTATCAAATTATTTCTTTCTTCTAATCATCTAATGATTCGATAAACAAGATAAGAAATAAAAAGAAACTGAATAACGTAAAAATTGTATCAATTATCCCGTTTTACAAAATCGTATTTCACATCGCTAGAAAGTCACGAATTTTTTTTATATGATAAACCAAGTGATACTGTCCCTGTATCTATAGTACTACTACTCAGGAAAAGACATTGTCGAAGCACTCTCTCTCCCCCACGCAGTAATTGCATGCGAAGAGACTACTGTTTATCCTAAAGCGTATAATTCCAGCCAGTTGCAATTTTTATTATCGATGATTTATCAAATGATAGGGTACATTTTACCTAGGATGACATTGTCTCGTAACAAAAGAAGGTAGTACGACGACAACTCTCTTACAGATGAAACTTTTATTCTTTTCTCCCTATATTTTTTGTACCTTTCAACATTTACATTGTGAATCGATTATTTAGAAATGATATACAACACTGGAGTCGTAGTTCTCCATTCCCTTTTCCGATATACCGTTTCTTATTATATCTCCTGTGTCTGCTGCAAAATATTATATGCAGAGTACGAAGTCTTAAGCACCTAAAATAAGAGACATAATGGACAAAGTATGGGATCGACGTTCAGGTATTATAGGGATGGGAATACTAACGCTGACGAAAGAATCTAAATTGACAGGAAGAATTCTTATGACGACAAAGACGATTGGTTTCATCGTACGTTTCATCATAAACAAAAGAGTCTTCCTGATATCATCGCTAAGTGTTATCCAATCTATATTGAAAATTGTCATTGAAATTTCTTTGCTCTGTAAAAAAGTATTATTTCATTTTCGATAAATAAGAATTTTTACTTTTATCTAACAATGAAAATATTCATTGTATTCATGCGTTCAAAAGTATTCAACATCTAATCAAACCTTCGTTTCAATTAGACTTCCATACCAACAATAGAGATATACTTGTATCAATACGCAACACATGTACAACAATATTTTTACACACTCGAAGGAAATCGGTGAAACTTTGGTTAATTGATACAATGTAAAACATACTGTCGATGTGGTGATGAAAAATTGAATGAAGATCGTAAATTCGAACATCTTAATCACGTTATTGGCAAATCTATAAAAGAAAAGCAGAATTATTTATTTTATTTATATAATTTCACTCGACTTTTTTTACGTATTGAAACAGTAATTTCCTAGCTCGTTAAACGGAAGTCTTTCTCCGTTTGAGAAAAATCTATTAAAAACATTCGTACATTACGTTCATTTTTAATGTTACTGTATTCATATGCGAGTAAACATCTACGAATTATATTCGGTAATAGAAATGATGAAAATGACACGAAATAAAAATTTAACAAAAAATCATTGATTAACTAACTTGTATATACAGTCGTGATGACGGATACATAGTTTTAGAGCAGGCTTATTTTCGTTTGTGATCTTCGTCAGACGATTCTCCAAAATTTTGATTTGACAACAAACATGTATCAGAAAACCGAAGATTAAACAATCCAAAGCAACGTGAAGTGCCGCTCCTATTAGAAATGCTAATATTTGATGAAAGTATGTTAAGTAAAATACATAAGTTGTCATGTTATTATCAAAAGGTAACCAAGCTCGAAAAGTTAATTGTCTTTTCGTCAAATTTGTAACTAGAGACAAAGATGAGAAACTAGCGACTGATGACGAGAGTAAGAGAACATAACAATGTGTGTTCAATCTACAAAAAAGAACAATTTTTAAATCGAATTAAATAAAATACAAACGTGCAAAAAAAAATATATAAATAATTCGTATTGCCAACCTCGACCACTTGTCAAACTTGACTTGAATTCTTGTTTCCACATCATCGGATGGTTCGTACGGCTCTTGCATCAATGTACCAATTAAATTAACAATTTCATTGCGATTGACCACGAGACTCAGCATTTTGAAACATGATATAAGTTCCGCGAAGAATATATAAATATCGTCGGAAGAATCACTCGAATCGTCTTCGTTCACAAGAATACCGATGGCTTGTGACAAGGACAGAGATGATACTAGAAAAGCTACAAAGATCGTGTATAAATTATATGCTAGACGTTTATAAAATGATAACGACCAAGATGGAGGTCTCCAACATCCACAGATGCTGAGAATCATAAACGATGATGCTAAGATCGTCATTCTCATGTATAAATTACAAATGTTTTTCCGATTTCTTTTTTAAAATATAACTTTTTTTTTTCTAATATCGTTTACTTGAACTTTCCATAAAGACTATCATTTTTTAATAACAATTTACTGACGACACAACATGCACTAAAAGTAAAACATTCTCACCAAGTAAAAGAAAACTTTTTATTTTATCGATATTTTATCTCCCCCATAAATCAGACGATCAATGTAATTCTATACTCTATAATCGCAGTATGTCATTATTATAATGTCAAATAGGAAAAGATACAATTTTTTAAATATGTAAATCGTTTTTCTTTACCTCACAGAAAAGAATGACAACCCTTCAATGTTCTATCATTATTGATCATTAATTATTCCTATGCACTGTGCGTGGAAGCAGGGACATAGCAGGAAAAAAATGCTTTGATTTTTTTCTCTCTGACATGAAATTATTATAATATAGCTGAGTCTGCCTTTTGCAAAGGTAGCTATTTGCGAAAAGCAAAACGTTTCAGTGAAGATTAAAATTCCTCTCTTCATATTCTACGTCTACCCTACTTGTTTTTATTTCAATAATTATTCTATAATTTCACTGTTTTTCAAACAAATCCGGATATGACGTAAATTGTCCAGTTGTCGTAATTCAAATTATACATATTTTTTTTTATAAAAATTGTATTACCTTAAGCGATAAAACAGGAAGGCCCGATGAATTTTCTTGCAGGTAAATTATTTTATTCTCCCCTTTTTATCTCTCTTGTAATTTTCATTAGTTACATCATACGTCTAGTAATACCTAAGTACTAATTCAAATCATTTACATTGGTTTATTTTTTTACATCTTTTTTACTTACTCTTCTTAAGTTTGTTCCAAAAAGTTGTATACCGTGTATGCGGTCTTAAGTATCTGAAAACGAAGACAATCGTAAAACATGGAACTATTACAACATTTTGTTATCATCATAAAAATACTGACGCTCACGAACGAATCGAGATTCAGAGGAAAAAGATCCATAACGATAAAAACGATCGGCTTAGTCGTACGTTTCATCATAATCAAAAGACTCTTCTTGATGTCATTGCTTAGCTCCATCAAATTTGTCTGGAACATTTCGTAGGCAATTTCTTGGCTCTGCGTAATAAATAAAATATTATTTTACACGTAAGTAGAAAGATTACTTTAATGATTCCTGGCGAATTATTTTTTACAGAAATGAAATAGTTTGATAGGAAAAAAAAAAACTTTCATTGATTCAAGCATTTTTTATCAATTTCTAGGAATATTCATCGCCGAGTAAAAAATAATTTCCATGAGAATTAATATTAATGATAATCGAGAGAAAATTAATATTTTTTTTAGCAGACCTTTAGAGTGACTAAATGTCCGTACCAGCAGTAGAGATACACTTGGGTTAACATGCTAGACATAAAAAACATCATTTTTATAAATTCCGAAGTATTTGCCGATACTTTTGTTAATTGGTACAGTGTAAAACAGACTGTCAATGTACTTGCAAAAAACTGAACAAAGATTGCAAATTTAAATGTTTTATTTACGGTAGCAGCAAATCTGTATAAAAAAAGAGAACAAGTTGTTAAATATTTTATATTCAATTATGTCTACAAATTTGGAAAGAATTAGTCGAGTAAATTTACTTATATATACATTCGTGATGACGAATACAAAGTTTCAAGATGGTCTTTCGTTCATCCGTGATATTTGTAAGACGATTTTCCAAGATCGTAATCTGACAGCAAATGTTTATGAGAAGATTGCAGATCAGAGTATCTAGAGCGACGTGAATCATTGCTGCTATTGTCACTGCTAGTATTTGGTGAATGTACGTTAAATAAAATACAACAGGTGTCATGTTATCGTCAAACGGCAACCAAGCTCGAAAAGTTAATTGTCTTTTTTTAAAGTTTGTAATCAATGAGAGTAATAAAAAGTTGCTCACCGTTAATGAGATCAAAGATGCATAACTGTGAGTGTTGAACCTGAGAAAGAAAAATATTCCAATATTTTGATACGTAAGTTATATATGCATAATATAATAGAAATTAAATAAAACATATATGTTATATAAATCATTTTGTAATTTATATTACAAACCGAGATAATCTGTCAAACTTTGTTTGAATGTTCATTTCCACATCGTCCAATGGCTGATGTGGTTCTTGTCCCAGAGTAACGATTAAGTCAACGATATTATTACGATTGACTACAAGACTTAACATTTTAAAACAAGATACAAATTGTGCCAAGAATACGTAAATATCGTCGGAAACATTGCTCGAATCGTCTGCGTTTACAGCAATACCGATCATTTGCGATAATGACAGGGATAATATTAGAAAAGCTACAAAAATCGAGTATAAATTATAAAAGAGACATTTATAAAATGAGAGCGACCAAGATGAAGGTCTCCAACATCCGCATATGCTGAGAATAACAAATATCGATTTTAATAGAGCCATACTTATACGCGAATGAAAAATATTGAATGTATTTTTTGAAATGAAGCTTTTCTACTTGAACTTTCTACGAAGATTTTATAAATCCTTCGATCGTTATACGATAAACTATTTTTCATAAAGTCTAACGTCCGGCATGAACTGATTGAAATATTCTCACAAACTAAAAGCACATATTTTTATTTTATTGATATGACTACTTTGTCGTTCACATGAATGATAAGGACAAAGTAATTTTATACTTTGTAATCGAAGTATGTCATTATTATAATAACCACTATGAAAAGATGCGTTTCTTTAAATGATATTTTATTATTTAAATCATCTCTCTTTATTCCGACAGAAACGAGCGACGACTCTTCAATGTTCTATCATTATCGATTATTAATTATTCCTATGCACTGTACATGGAAGCAGGGGCATAGTAGAAAGACAATGATTTGATTTTCTCTCTCTGATATGAAATTATTATAATATATTTATGTCCGCCTTTGCATTTGTGAAAAGCAATACTTTTCAAAGATTAAAATTTTTCTTTTTATTTTTTACGTCTTCACTGCTTACCTTTATTCCAATGATTATTCTATAGGTTTAATGTTTGGAAACAATTCCCAAGATGATATAAGCTGTCCACCAGTTGTCGGAAAATAAAATTTTAAACGTCACAATTAAAATTATTCATATTTTTCATGTTATTTTCAATTATAGTTGTATTACCTTAAATAATAAAACAGGAAGCAGGATGACTTTTCTTGCAGGTAAATTGTTTTATTTTTCTCTTTTTATCCCTTGCAATTTTCAATATTTACATCATACGTCTATAATATCTAAGCACTAATTCAAATCATTTACATTGGTTTTTTTCTACCTCTTTTCTGATTACTCTTCTTAAGTTTGTTCCAAAAAGTTGTATGCAGTGTATGCGGTCTTAAGTATCTGAAAACGAAGACAATCGTAAAACATGGAACTATTACAACATTTTGTTATTAACATAAAAATACTGACGCTCACGAACGAATCGAGATTCAGAGGGAAAAGATTCATAACGATAAAAACGATCGGCATAGTTGTACGTCTCATCATAATCAAAAGACTCTTCTTGATGTCAGTGCTTAGCTCCATCAAATTTGTCTGGAACATTTCGTAGGCAATTTCTTGGCTCTGCGTAATGAATAAAATATTATTTTACACGCAAGTAGAAAGATTACTTTAATGATTCCTGGCAAATTATTTTTTACAGAAATGAAATAGTTTGATAGGAAAAAAAAAAAACTTTCATTGATTCAAACATTTTTCATCAATTTCTAGGAATATTCATCGCCGAGTAAAAAATAATTTCCATGAGAATTAATATTAATGATAATCGAGAGAAAATTAATATTTCTTTTAGCAGACCTTTAGAGTGACTAAATGTCCGTACCAGCAGTAGAGATACACTTGGGTTAACATGCCAGACATAAAAAATGTCATTTTTATAAATTCCAAACTATTCGCTGATATTTTCGTTAATTGGATCAATGTAAAGCAGACCGTCAATGTACTTGCAAGAAATTGAACGAAGATTGTAAATTTAAACGTTTCGTTTACGACATCAGCAAATCTGTATGGGAAAAAAAATCGTTGGACATTTTTTATATAATTATATTTAGAAAAATCACTCTTGGAAAATTTACCTGTATATACACTCGTGATGACGAATGCAAAGTTTCAAAATGGTCTTCCGTTCATTCGAGATATTTGTAAGGCGATTTTCCAAGATCCTAATCTGACAGCAAATGTTAATCAGAAAATCGCAGATCAGAGTATCTAGAGCGACGTGAATCATTGCTCCTAATGTCACTGCTAGCATTTGGTGAGTGTACGTTAAATAAAATACAACAGGTGTCATGTTATCGTCAAACGGCAACCAAGTTCGAAAAGTTAATTGTCTTTTTCTAAAATCTGTAATCAATGAGAGGAATAAAAAACTCATCACTGATAATGTGATCAAAAACGCATAACTGCGAGTGTTAAACCTGAGAAAGAAAAATATCCAAATATTTAGATATATTAAATTGTATATATCATATAGATAATTTAAAAACGTATACATTTTTTTTTTTATATTTGACAATTTATATTACAAACCGAGACAATTTGTCGAACTTGATTTGAATGTTTGTTTCCATATTGTCCAATGTTTGATATGGTTCTTGTACCAGAGTAACAGTTAAGTTAACAATATTATTACGATTGATCACAAGACTTAACATTTTGAAACAAGCTACAAGCATTGCCAAGAATATGTAAATATCGTCAGAAAAATTGCTCGAATCGTTTGCGTTTAAACAAATATTGATCATTTGCGATAAAGCTTGAGATGATATTATAAAAGCTACAAAGATGGTGTATAAATTATAAACGAGACATTTATAAAACGAGAGCGACCAAGATGAAGGTCTCCAGCATCCACAGATACTGAGTATAATGAATATTAATTTTAATACAGCCATACTTATACGCGAATAAAAAATACTGAATTTATTGTTTGAAATGAAGCTTTTCCGGCATCGTTTACTTGAACTTTCTACGAAGATTTTATAAATCCTTCGATCGTTATACGATAAACTATTTTTCATAAAGTCTAACGTCCGGCATGAACTGATCGAAATATTCTCACAAACTAAAAGCACATATTTTTATTTTATTGATATGACTACTTTCTCTCTCACATGAATGATAAAGTAATTTTATATGTTGTAATCGAAGTATGTCATTATTATAATAACCACTATGAAAAGATGCATTTCTTTAAATGATATTTTATTATTTAAAGCATCTCTTTCTACTTTGATGGAAAAGAACGACGACCCTTCAATGTTCTATCATTATTGATTATTAATTATTCTTATGCACTGTGCGTGGAAGCGGAAGATATGGTAGGAAAAAATTGCTTTGACATAAAATTATTATGATGTAGCTGAGTTTGTCTTTTTGCAGAGGTAGCTATTTGCGAACAGTAAAAGGATTCAGTGAAGATAAAAATTCCTCTTTATATTCTACCTCTTCGTTACTTGTTTTTAGTCCAATAATTATCCTTTAGTTTCACCGTTTGAAAACAATTTCGAATATGATGTAAGCACTCAAGTTGTCGCAACTACAATTATTCACATTTTTCAAGAAAATATAGTTGTGATAAAACAGAAAGCCCGATGAATTTTCTTGCAAGTAGATTATTTTATTCTTGTCTTTTTTTTTCTTTTTTGTAATTTTCTATATTTACATCATACGTCTATCATACCTAAACACTAATTCAAATCATTTGTATCTGTTTTTTTTTCCTCATCTTTTCTACTTACTCTTGTTAAGTTTGTTCCAAAAAGTTGTATGCCGAGTATGCGGTCTTAAGTATCTGAAAACGAAGACAATCGTAAAACATGGAACTATTAGCATATTTTGTCATCACAATAAAAATACTGACGCTCACGAACGAATCGATATTCAGAGGAAAAAGATTCATAACGATAATGATGATCGGTCTCGTCGTACGTCTCATCATAATCAAAAGACTCTTCTTGATGTCAGTGCTTAGCTCCATCAAATTTGTCTGGAACATTTCGTAGACAATTTCTTGGCTCTGTGTAATAAATAAAATATTATTTTACACGCAAGTAGAAAGATTACTTTAATGATTCCTGGCAAATTATTTTTTACAGAAATGAAATAGTTTGATAGGAAAAAAAAAACTTTCATTGATTCAAGCATTTTTTATCAATTTCTAGGAATATTCATCGCCGAGTAAAAAATAATTTCCATGAGAATTAATATTAATGATAATCGAGAGAAAATTAATATTTCTTTTAGAAGACCTTTAGAGTGATTAAATGTCCATGCGAGCAGTAGAGATACAATTGGGCTAACATGCCAGACATAAACAATAGCATTTTTATAAATTCCAAATTATTCGCTGATATGCTCGTTAATCGGATCAGAGTAAAGCAGACCGTCAATGTACTTGCAGAAAATTGAATGAAGATTGTAAATTTAAATGTTTCGTTTACGGCAGCAGCAAAACTGCATGGGGAAAAAGACATCGTCAGACATTGTTTATGTAACTATATTTAGAGAAATCACTTTAGAAAAATTTACTTGTATATACATTCGTGATGACGAATGCAAAGTTTCAAAGTGGCCTTTCGTTCGTTCGTGATATTAGTTAGGCGATTTTCCAAGATCCTAATTTGACAAGTAATGTTTATTAGAAGATACCAGACTATAGTATCTAGAGCGACGTGAATCACTGCTCCTAATATCATTGCTAGCATTTGGTGAAGGTACGATAAATAAAATACAATAGGTGCCATGTTGACTTCAAACGGCAACCAAGCTTGAAAAGTTAATTCTCTTTTGTTAAAGCTTGTAAACAATGAGAGTAATAAAAAATTGCTCACCGTAAATACGACAAAAGATGTATAAGTGTTAGTGTTGAACCTGAGAAAGGAAAAGATTCAAATATTATGATATGTAATTTACATATGTACAATATAATATCAATTAAATAAGACATATATATTATATAAATCATTTTGTAATTTATATTACAAACCGACATAATCTGTCAAATTTTGCGTGAATGTTCATTTCCACATCGTCCAATGGCTGATGTGGTTCTTGTCCCAGAGTAACAATTAAGTCAACGATATTATTACGATTGACTACAAGACTTAACAATTTAAAGCAAGATACGAATTGTACCAAGAATAAATAAATATCGTCGGAAATATTGCTCGCATCTGCATTTAAAGCCATACCGATCATTTGTGATAAAGCCAGTGATGATACTAGAAAAGCTATAGTGATCGTGTATAAATTATAAAGGAGACATTTATAAATTGAGGGCGACCAAGATGGAGGTCTCCGCGATCCGCAGAGGCTGTGGATAATAAATATTGGTTTTAATGCACTCATATTTATATGCGAATGAAAAAAGCTCAATTTATTTTTTGAGATATAACTTTTCTAGTGTCGTTTACTTGAACTTTCTACAAGGATTATAAATCCTTCGAGCATTTTACGATAAACAATTTTCCATTAAGTATAACTTCCCGATTTCCGATATGTACTGAACGAAATGTTCTCACTGTCATTGATATGACTACTTTGTTTCCCCCATAAGTGATACGTTCAATGTAATTCTATACTTTTGTGATCGAAATATGTCATTATTATAATATCCACTGTGAAAAGATACGATTCTTAAAATAACGTTTCACTATGTTAAATTATCTCGCAGGAAAGAACGACAACTTTTCTAAGATCCATCATTATTGATCATTAATAATTCCTATGCACTCTATGGTAGCAACGACATAACGAAAAGCAATATTGCGAGGAGTACAACTCTCTGTCAAGAAAATTCTCAGTGAAAATTCAAATAAATAGGAATGTTGTACAACAGTTTCCTTAAAGGTAAATCATTTATTCTTTTTTTTATTATAGCACTTTTATAGCTTCTAATATTTATTAGCATTAATATTGTTGTTCTATTATTTGTAACTATATAATACTTGGACAATATTTTTTATTCCTTTCTGAATCATTCCTACATATCTTTTTTTTGTTATTCTTGCGTTTGTTGTAAAAGATTATAAGCCGAATAGGCTGTTTTAATTATCTGAAAGAAAAAAAAAAAAAAATACGGTGAAGTATGAAATTATATAATATTTAATATCATGATTAATGTGATATGTCAATACTGACACTGATAAATGAATCGAGATTCAGAGAGAAAATTTTCATAACGACCAATGAGATTGGATTCATTGTACGATTCATCATAATCAGTAAGGAAGTCTTGATGCTATTGTCAAGTCTTGTCCAATTTATGTCGAAGATATTGTTGATAATTTCTCTGCTCTACATTTGAAAAGTATTAAGTATTATTTTACATATAATGACTTACATATTTTCTTCAAGCACATTTATTGTACTAATGAATACATCTCTGTATTATATCAACATCTCAGCAAACCTTTAAAGTGACTAGATTTCCGTACCAGCAGTAAAGATAAATTTGTATTAACATGCAATACATGTAGAGCGACATTTTTGCATATTCGACAGAAGTTGATGATATTTTTGTTAATTGATATAACGTAAAGGAGACTGTCATCGTGCTGCCGAAAAACTGAATGAACATTATAAGTCCAAATATTTTATTTACGTTATCTGCGAATCTGTATATGTCAATGAAGAAATTATTTCTTTTATATTGCGACTTACTTAATTTTTTATGAATTAGAGAAGCGATCTTCTAACTTCCGCGTGCATGAATTAATTTTCAAATGAATTTTTTATAAAACATCTAACGTGAACTAACTTGTATATGCATTCATGATGACGGACGCACAATTTTAAAAGTGCCTCCTGTTCGTTGGAGATTTTCATCAAACGATTTTCCAAGATCTTGATTTGACAACAAATATGTATAAAAATGCCACAGATCAAAGAATCTAGAGCGACGTTAAGAAAGCCGGCTAATGTCATACCTAACATTTGTTGAGTGTACGTTAAATAATATATAACAGATGTCGTACTGTCAAACGGTAACCAAACTTGAAAAGTTAATTGTTTTTCCTTGAGGTCTGTAATCAAAGACATAAATACGAAACTGCTCACCGAAAACCCTATTAAGGATGTATAACCGTTCGTGTTGAGCCTAGAAAGGATAAATAACAAAATGTTTTGATAGAAATCGAATGAAATATGATGTCCAATGTAGAAGGAACAACTATACATTACGAGAAATTGTATGATAATTCTTATAACCAACCGTGCTAATTTCTCAAATTTTAATTGAATCTGAATTTCTTCATTATCCGATGGCTTATATGGTTCCTCTGCCAAAGTGTTAATTAACTTGACGACGTCGTTATGATTGAATTTAAAAGTTAACATTTTTAGACAGGATACAGCAATCGTCAAAGATATGTAAATTTCTTCGGAAAGATCGCTCGAAATGTTTAGGGCAATACCAATGATTTGGGATAAAGATAAAGACGATACTAGAAAAATTACACAGATATTGTATAAGTTGTATATAAAACGTTTGTAATATGAGAATGACCAGGATGGAGGTCTCCAGCATCCACAGATACTGAGAATCATCAAAGTCGATGCTAAAATCGTCATTTTTCTGTAAATTAATAACTTTTATAGATTTCTAAAAATATGAGTTTTCTAACATCGTTTACGCCTACTACCGACGAATTAAACTTTCAATCTAAAATAGATATAACTTTTGGTGAATTAGATCGTAGATCGAACAGACACGGATATTATGAAATTTTCTCACGAACTGATATGATTTCATATGTCAGTTTATTCGTACTTGTCTTCTCCCATGAATCGTAAGATCGATATAATTTTACTTTCCCTAAAGGGAAGTATATCATTACTGTAATATCAACTTGAAAAATTACATACACTTTGTTGTATCGATAAAACAATCCTGCTGGAAGAAAACAACGACTTTGCAACTTTCTATATTTACCATTATTAATTATTCCTAAGTTCTGTAGAGCCAGCGATATGACGACAGAATATTTTCCAGTCTGAATGGTTACGTAGCGAAGGTTTCTTTCTGCGAATTTTGTGCAGATTGTCGAATATCGTCAATTTTGAATATTAAAAATTCCTCTAAAGTAAGAATGAAGTAGTTTTTAAATAAAAGATCAAATGGAAAGAAAGCAAATAACAAAATGATTGGAAAATGGAGATCGCCTCTTAAAAAATAGTACTCAAGGTAAGTTGATTTATGATTGTGGACCATAAAACACTCAATATCTTATTTTTTGTACATTTTCGTGTACAGAAAAATATCGATACTTTTGTTTTTACTAACGTTGATTGCTCGAACTTAATTTTTTCGATTACGACGAGGATTTTTGCAGAACGTTGAAAGCTGTGTACGATGTATTCAGTATCTGCAATTCGTTTAAACGATATATAAGAACGATGCGAAGAATTAGAGAATATACGTGTCTTGCGAAAAAACAACTCACACTTGTAAACGATTGAGCTGACAATACTATCACATAGCCACTTCTCATTTCAATAGGTTTTGTACTTCGAGACATTACGATAGGAAGAATTTTGATAATGTCAGTTCTTAACGATGTCCAATCCATTTCATAAAACATATCTCCAATCTGCATGCTCTGTTAACAACAAAATAATAATAATAATAATAATAATAATAAGAAAAATTATACAATTGTATGCATGTCATTTTGTACGTCACACAAAAGATATTATTTGCACTTCGACCTTTAATATCACTTCGTTGCCGTACCAACAATAGAGAAAGATTTGCATAAACATAGAAGCAAGGTAAAAAACCGCCCACAAAAATTCGAAACTAGTGATTTCTGCCTTGGACATTCTGTAAACGGTCAAACAGAGTACAATCGAACTTATAGAGAACTGTAGCATGATCATCGTGGTAAAAACGTTGTTGACTCTAGTAGCAAAACTAGAAAATAAAAACGATTGTATCTTCGAGTATTTTCCGTCATTATCTTACACTTTATTTTACATTTTAAAGAAATTGTTTACCCGTATATGTAAAGATGATACTCGATCAATTCACGAATGATCCTCTTTTCCTCTCTCTTCCAATGAAAGATATTATCGCAATTCTTTCTCGCCATTTCCAGTAACATTGGCAACGTTTTTACACGGTGACCGAGTATCTCCAATTGCGCACAAATTTGTAACATCAATCCAGAAATGATGGTCTCATGAGCAACACTTGCGTTTGCACAGACCAAAAGAGCTACCGACTGATGAATCAAAGACAGCCAAAACATGATGTTCGAGGAATGATCGTAAGGAGTCCAATTGGCAAGTGGCAGGATACGTTCCTTTACGGCGTCTACGATCTGTGATATTATGGCAAAGACAACTGTTGCCTCGTTTAAAAATTCACAATAAATCGTGATCTTCCTAATGGCAATAAACATAATAAAAAGAATTATTTCTTTACGACAACGATTCTCGTGAGTATAAAGTAAATATAATAAAAGATTACGCGTGATTATTAGAACATACGATAAACGCATTTTATTCTTTCTTTCTTGTCATTGAAAGGAATAATTTGATTTGTTCATTGAAAACGAAGTCGTAAATATAAACAACTTTTGTTGAATCGCATCGTCGACACTTTCTACTTACACGATTCAGATATCACATTTCGATAAGTACTACTTGAAAATAACTCACTTAGCATTCTCGTCGAATTTTTGCTTTATTTTTTGTTCCTCCGAATTCCGTGGTATACAATCATCTTTCAAAAGCATATTGATCAATGAGATAACACTTTCCCGACGCAAATTAAGATTTATAACTTTAATGCACACTGCTACGACCGATATCGTAAGAGTAAACTTTTCGATGAAGGTATTTACGTTATGATCGACATAAGCATCGACGATTTCACAAAATGCGAATAAACATAAGATGAATATCATGAATAGAGTGTAAATATTATACAGATAGGATTTGAAAGAATTTTTTGGCCAGTTTACTGGTCGCCAATATCCAACGTACGTGAATAATGCAAATGATACAGGAAGAATATGCATTTCTGCGGATTATACTATGTTCTTTTTAATATATGTTCTATCCTTCGTATTTCTCTTTTTTTTTTCGAAAAGAAAGCACTGTAAAAATTTATAAGCGGAGCTTGTAATAAGATAATAAGCTTAGATGTAAGACGAATGTACGATATGCAAAGAATTTATAAAAACTGTCTTCCTCTTCTTCCGTTCATTAAAACATCGTATAGTCAGTAATTATCTCCGTCTATACAATCAGTAATTTTTAATAACTTGCTCTACGTTCGAGTTATTCTATCGCATTAGAAATAAAATAAATCCTATTGAATATCCCAAGAGACGGAGACGTAGAGACTAATCAATGTTACATAATTTATTGACAATTAGCGACTTCCATGTCTTTCGTCCGTAATTAAAAACTTTCAACGTATTTTTGCCCTCTGGACATTTTATTTTATAAATAATTAAAAAGCACAAGCAGCTATAGCCAGCGATACGTATAGACGAGTTCCGGATAATCTTGAACAGTTCTGCGTTGACATCATATTTATACTATAATTCTTCTTCTTCTATTATTATTATCATGATTTGTTCTCGTGGATTTTATTAAAAATGAAACAAATAAAATAATAATATTCACTACGTTTTAAAGTATGGAACGTAACTACACCGTCAAACGGTATATGTATTTGTTGATATAACAAGTATATTATGACGAAGTTTGTAAAACATTATAAGCAGAATATGAGACTTTAATTATCTGAAATTGAATAATAGAATTAATAGTGTACAATTATTGAAGTGATAATATGTTAATTGTTAATTCTTTCGTTATTTACGATCATAAACGATTCTGCTGAGAGTTTCACTATATAGCCACTATTCATTTCGATGGCTCTCGTTGTTCGTGCCATTATTATAGTAAGATTTTTTATTACTTTACTTCTTAATGATATCCAATCCATTTCATAAAATGCATCTCCAATTTTTTTACTCTATAAAATAAAAATAAGAAAGATTATTGAAGAATCATATAAAAAATAAATAGAAAGTTTTTTTCTTTTTTTTTTTTTTATAAATGCTGACCCTTAACGTAACTTCGTTACCAAACCAACAATAAAGGAAGAGTTGAGTGAGCATACACGTGAGATAAAAAAATGTCCACAGGAAATCCAGGCTTATCACATCTTTCGTTGATAATTTATACACGCTCATGCAGAGTACTGTAGAACTTATAGAAAATTGCATGAATATCATAAGCATGAACACGTCATTGACTTTTTTAGCAAACCTAAAATCAAACAATTTCTTTGTAATAGTGTCCAAAAAAAATTATATATATATATATATCGAATTTGTGAGATTATAACATTATTAATAATAATAATAATGAAATGAAGAAACAAGAATGTCAATAAATTTAACTCGTAAAAAAAAATCGTAACTCATATTTTTCTCTCTATATATATTATATATAAAGTAAAAATATAAATAATGTATAAAAGTATCTATATACTAACAACCAGTATCATTATTTTCAATGAAATTATAGTAATTTTTTACTTATAAACGTAAAGATGATACTCGACCAATTCACCAATAACTTTATTTTCGACTTTTTTAAAGTCCTCTTTAGAGGAATAATTTTTCTGTGTCTTTTGCAGAAACGTTGGCAATGTTCTTGCCCGATGACAGAGTATCTCCAATTGAGCACAAATTTGTATCATCAGTCCGGATATTATGGTCTCGTGAGCCACGCTCGAGTTAGCACACACCATGAGAGCAAAGGATTGATGAAGTAAAGTGATCCAAAACATAATATTCGAGGTACGATCGTATGGTGTCCAATCGGCAAGCGGTAAAGTACGAGTTTCTAAGAATTTACCAAATTGAGCCACAGTTGCGAAGAAGACGGTTGTCTCGTTCAAGATTTCGCAATAAATTGTGATAGTTCTAAGGTAACACGTTTTACATTAATTTGTGACTTTCTAAAAAGCGATATTAAAACGAGTAAATTTTTAATACGTATAATAAATCTGACCATACGGCTTACCTTTACTACTAGGATCCGAATATAACGCATAATATCTATCTATCACTTAATTAGTACTCACTTGGCATTTTTATCAAACTTCTGTTTAATTGCCAGCTCCTCTGAATCACGTGGAATGCATACCTCCTTTAGAAGCATGTTTGCAACTGAAATAATACTATTTCGATTGATTAAAATGTTCGTCACTTTGATACAAACTCCGATGACGGATATAAAGAGTGAAAACTTTTCAAGTAAGTTATCCAAGTCATGATCAATCAGAGCATCCATGAACCCACAGAATGCGAATGTATAAAGCAAGAATACCATGAAAGTCGTATAAACGTTGTAAATGAAATACTTTAAAGAATTCGATGACCATTTTGTTGGTCGCCAAAAACCAACGTAAGTTAACAGGCCGAATGATAAAGGAAGAGTATGCATTATTTTTTCCTATGTCTTATTCAATTTTATATATTAATCTTTTGCTTTACGAGATCGTAAAATCACAATGGAATCTGTCTTTAAAAAAATGTTACATCTTCTCACTGACGATAAGAAATAAAAATATTAGATTATTAGTAGATACGTATGTACGTTCTATAGCATGAATGTCTTTCTTAGTTTATTCTTTATTCATACATATGTCTCTGCCTTTTGTTGTTAACACCGCAAGAGAGGTTTCTTTACTTATACAGTAAATATACAGACCGTAGTTATCATCGTCTTATCCTATGTAATATGCAATTTACATCATAATCTATAGCTAATAATTGTCCTGTCTCTTTCTCTCTCTCTCTCTGGCTATACCGTCAGTAAATTTTTATAATACTGCATTCGAGTCAGGAGGTTCATTTTCAAGCAATTTCTCTGTCTACGAGTACCACGTATAATTATAATATTATTATATAAAGAGATAGAAATAAATGACGAGATTCTACGTTATACGGTCCAAGTTTGTTATTCCAAAGGCTTTTAAAATGTATGAAGTTCTTACGAATGCTTCATTATCGTTTAACGAGTAATTATACATATTTCTTTTTCTACCAACTCTCGATATACTTTTATATTCTCTTTCGAATAATTGCTCTGAAACGAAGGAATATGATAAAATATATTTTACGAGTAATAGATTTACATTTTACAAAGGTGTACTAAAATATTGTACAATCATGAAGGATTGTGGTTTTATTTTCTGTAATATAAAAGTTTCATCTGTACAAAAAGTATTTTAACTACTGTTACTCAGTTGGTTCCATCTGGCCGTGCTCTGCCTGCAACTTTAGGCATTTTTTTATTTGTCGAGTCTTCAAGTTCTTTGGGTTTGTAATAATGTGGTGCAACTTCCAACAACCATTTGCTTTCTATTTCGGTAACCTAAGTATATTTAATCAATTCGTTATAACGATTGGACGTATATTAAATGTTTGTATCAAACCATTACTTCCAAGGTTTTTACGAAATACCTGTCGCATGAATTCTTTCGTCGTAAATACTAATTCGTGATAAAGCAACCATCGTGGAAGTTCTTGAAATAGAGAACTATTCGGATGAATCGACACCGTTTGATTGTGTTTTGCTGTTTTATAATGGCCTCCCTTTGACAAACGAGCTACGTGATAGAAATAACCTGCCGTAATAGCCTGAAATATTTTAGGAATGAATGTAATAAGAGTACTTAGAAGTTTCAAAGCTAATAACAAAATGACATACTTTCCGAATATTAACTGTTTCTGTAATACCCGAGACAAGTTCCATTTCGACACGTTGCATCAAGCCGATTAACTGTTCCCTAACATCTCTGGCTCGTTTCATCGATCTAATCGAACAAATATATCGTTGATACGACGATGTAAAAGTAAAACGAGAAAACAGAAAACAATTCGTGCATACCTATGCTGAATGAAATTTTCGTAACACCAATGAGTACTAAAATCACTTTGTTGCCACTGATTATAAACATTAAGAAGAGTAAGATGATCTCCACCAGGAACGTGAAAATTTTTTCGAGCTGTATCAGCATGTATAATTTTATCTTTGGGTCTATAGAAGATTGCTCCGTTTACAGAAAGCATAGCAGCTATGGTGGCCACTTCTTCAGAGCAACGATAACGTTCGCTAGCTAACAACATTTTTGCCATCATTGGATCAAGTGGAAATTCTGCCATTCGTCGACCGAGTTTAGTTAATTCGCCGCGATGATTAAGGGCACCCAAAGCGTAAAGCTGCTCTAAAGCTAATACTAATGTTTCATGCGGTGGTGGATCGAGAAAATCAAAGTGAACTAAATCGTTAATACCTAGAGCTTTCAAAGTGAGCACTGCGTTACCTATAACGTGATTTATCATATAATCAAATTATTGTGCGAATGATGAAATTTCTCTCATACTATCGTCGAATTAATACAAACCAAGATTTATCCTTTGTATTTCAGGTACAGTATTATCTTCCAACTCGTGTTGATATGCCCATGCTGTGTAAAGTCTGAAACATTTACCAGGCGCTACTCTGCCAGCGCGACCAGCTCGCTGCATTGCGGAAGCTTTGCTAATCGGGACAACCATCAGACTTTCCATTCCTGTTCGAGAATTAAAATTATTCTGTTTCGCAAATCCAGGATCTATCACGTAAACGATATTATCGATCGTTAAAGACGTCTCTGCAATGTTAGTAGCCAGAACAACCTATTGGAAAAGATAACGCGCAAGTAGATCGTCGAAATGAAGCCAATGAAAAAAATAATAAAATACCTTTCTAGCGCCAGGTGGAGTAGGTTGAAATATTTTAGCTTGCATATCACTCGGCAAGTTTGCATAAACAGGCAATATCAAAAGTTCAGCCAACTTACTTCCCAGCCTTCTTACTCTCTCTTGTAACATCTCTTGACACGTCTCAATCTCGTCCTGACCTTATCGACATTTTTTAAGTTACTAGCTGATTTGCAACTGTTAAATGTCATGAATATTCTAATTGATGCTTGTACCTATGTATACGTTCAATGACACGATTCTAACGATTCATGACAAGTATGTACTCACCAGTTAGAAATACTAGCACATCTCCTGGCGGTTGTGTCGCATGAATTTGAAGAATAGAGACTACACATGCGTCGATATAGTCCGCTTCAGGCGCTTTTGTATAATATATATCTACAGGGAAACGACGACCAGGTATACGAAAAATTGGAGCATCGTCGAAGAATTCGCTAAACTTTGTCGCATCTAATGTTGCCGAAGAAATTAACAGTTTCAAGTCTGAACGGAATCTTGTAATATCCTTGACCAAACCAAATAAAATATCGGTATGTAATGTGCGCTCATGAGCTTCGTCAATTATCATTACGCTAAAAACAACGTACATTGTTGTCAATAAACATATAAAAATGATCCAATTATGATTTACAACAAATTGTTTTCTGGCGTTTTAAGAGATTACCTGTATGACGCTAAATCAGGCTGACTAAGGAATTCACGATGCAATGTACCGTCAGTCATGTATTTTATACGCGTACGATGAGACGTACAATCTTCGAAACGAATCGCATAACCAACTTCGTTTCCAAGTTTTACAGCCATTTCATGAGCTACTCTAGCAGCTACGGACATTGCTGCTACTCGGCGAGGCTCGCTGCAACCAATAATTTTATCGTTCACTGCAAAGCCCGATTCGTATAAATACTGAGGAATTTGTGTAGTCTTCCCTGAACCTGTTTCACCTTCTATGATCAGAATCTGAAACGATGGTGTTAAACTATTTACTATCAAGTTTTGCAATAAAATTTGTTTCAAATCAACTTGTCCCATAAACAATGCAATACCTGATGTTCTTTAATAGCTTGGATAAGATCGTTCTTAAAAGGATATATCGGTAAGCTCTTTTTTGTTTCTTGTATGGTTTGCAAAATTTTTGCCTGTGGAGAAGGACTTGGTTCACGTTTTGTACCTTTTTCACTTCCAGGCATACGCAGTGCCTGAATAAATTCTATTTCATCCTCCAATAAAAGATCATAATCCTGTTGTGCTGTTATTTGATTGCATATTAATGAATCATAAAGGTAGTGAATTAGGATAATTATTATTATACCTTTTCTATCCTTTGCTCCAAATCTAAATACGGCAGATGACATCTGATCAGACTCCCATTTACTTTGTTCAGATTGCGGTGGTTCTGTATCGGGTGGTTCTATCTCAGCTTCCAATTTCTTTTTTTCCAAAGGCATATGATACCTTTGTACTCTTTCAAGTTCCCTTGCCTTTTCATGTTCTTTTGCCAATTGTAATAATTGTTTCTTATGAGCTCTTTCACGCTTTTCACGTTCTGTCAAACTATAATAAACAGTATTATTAACAAATCATTATTATCAATTTAAATATAATTCAAAAATTACATTTCTTCTTCAAATAGATATTCATCATCGATAATATCTGCTTCTAATTCTGCCACCTTATCCTCTTTACGTTTTTCTAAATATTTTCTGCGAGATTCCACTCTCAGTTTTGGGACAAGCTTTTCTCTAGCATCGGTTTCCATGAGTTTAAGTCTTTTTGCTGCTTCAGCTTTAAAAAAAATTTGTATATTAATTCCAAAGGCAAAAAACTTCAAATATTGCAATTTCTTACCTGCTCCAGAGCCAGCAGGCATAGCAACTTTACGTGTCTTAGTGTCATCCTTAGCTTTAAGACGGTTTGCAAATTCATCTCTCTCTTTTATATCTTTTTTACGTCTTTCTTCCTCACTATCGCTATCCTCGCTTGAGGTTTCTTGTCTTCTGTATTTACTCATTTTGAATACCTTTCGATTATATTAACAAACTATTCAAATCTGTAAAAGTACAGGTAGATGTATAATATTTACTTGCACATTTTATATATATATATATATATATAATTAGAAATGATAATATTATCCTGCAAAAATGATTTTTACTGTACAATTAAGTTCATTTACGTAAGAACGAATTAATTACTAATTACTAACAATATTTAGCGTCTCCAAACGTTTCTCATTTCATAGGTTATGTTTCAACAAACCGCAAATACAACGGACATGTGTTTACAACACTAATGACATCTGTTGGATAAAATACTATCGATCAATCGATATCACTATCGCAAATTCGATATTTTCAAATATCTACTTGTTCCGTACATTCTCAAAGAATCATTATGAACTACCAATATTATTGATTAATTAAGAATTATCACGTAGATTATTGTGCTATCAATAAAATACACGCAACTTCAATTTATTTATTTGTCCAAATATAGTTTTAAATTATCGAATTTGTTATTACATATATTATCGAAACAATATCTTGATTGCATTGATGGAGTGGATTGCAAATATATCCATTCGAAGCGTATATTATCTCGAATATATTTTATTATACATACATTAATGAAAATATATACATGGTAGACTGCAGCTCATCAAAGCAGCAAAGTGTCAATATAATCAGCTACAGTATTCGTACGCGGATCTGTTTGAATGACGTCCTCTCGATAAAGTCGATTTTCCATCGACAATTATAAATCGGGAATTTTTCGGGAGGCACGTGTAGGCCGACACGTGTAGACCATTCTGTTTCATACAATTTATTTTCTTTCCCGTTTAACCCTTTTCCCTATGGACATTCTCGACAGACACGATGATCCTGTATCGCGTGACGGCGAAGTCCTTTCAAGGACATAAAAACGCGTTCCTGAGAATAAGAATGACGATTGGGCAAACAGATATAGGAATACTTTCACTGATCTTCGAATAACATCTGAATCTTATTCTCTTACTTTCGCATCCTCACTCTCTCTCTCTCTCTCTCTCTCTCTCTCTCTCTCTTTCTCGCTTTCTTCTAATTTTCTTTTTTTCTATATCTCACTCATTGTTTCTATTACGCTTTTTCATATTCATTTTTTTTTCATTTTCTTCCTATACTACTGCACAGCCAAACACTTGCTCGATCACTCGACTTCTATTATATTCATGATGCTTCTCATTTTTGTTTCATTAATATCGTTACAACATGATTGAACGGTGTGATGTTTGCGATTATTAGGATAAAACGGTTCAAGACGACCGTCTATAATTTTTCTTCTTTTTGTTTCATCAAAATTCAGGCGGTTTCGCGAATTATCCCGTATCGATTCCAGTTACACACACGACCGATTCGAAGTACCGACAGACTTCTGCAGGTTTGTATTCTCTTCATTATTGATAAATATATAGTACAATGTCTTCTCTGTTAATTGAAACAATAATTATATCTTCATCATGTCGACGCATCATTCAATGTTAGTTAATTGAATTCATACGTAGATAATATATTTGTACTTCGTTCTAGATCATTTCAGAGCTTTTTGAGAGCTTATTTTCGATCATATAATTCTACAAAATATATTATAATACGAAAGACATTTGAGCGAGAAATGGGAAACCTTTGAGGCTTGTCGGTAGTATAACGTGAACGTACAAACATTATTGCCTTAGATTGGCAATGAAATATTCGCTTAATCGTAAACTCAACCCTTAGAACGAGACATTACGATGATCACATTAGTTTCCTAAAGATGACATGCAGCGTATAAAACATATCTCATATACATACATACATACATATATATATGTATACACACACATATATATATATGTATAAGTATATTTATCCTTCATTTACTGTTTTTTATTTCCTTTTTTTTTTGTTAATCCTAGTTGTTTTCATTCATTAATCTTTTACACGCTATATTAAATATATGCAGTACGACGCTCTTACATCCTAATCAGAGGATTAACAATTGCAACTTTGACGCAACGACACACACGATGGCATTTACATGGTCGAGTACGCACGAACGACACAACGCGATTCTTCTCTATTATTTCTTTTTTTTTTTTGTTCTAAAATTAAGAGAAGCAATATAAAAGAGGAAGAAAAAAAAACAGAAAAATAAAAGAAACCAATTCATCAAGTGGTGCATATGGTAACGATAATAATAATAATAATAATCATAATTATAATAATAATAATAAAAATAATTATAATAACAACAACAACAACAACAATAATAATAATAATATTGCACGCGTGGTCGAACCCACTTGATTGTATTTTATTAAAATTTTTCGTCGAGTGCCGCTATCGAACGCGCGAAAATATTTCTTTGCGAGAATAATTTTCTCGATCATGTTTAAATTTATTCTGCGATCAAACGAATCGTGCTCAAACGTTCCGTCATGAGAACTTTTATAAGAGCGGATATTCGAATCTAATATAACGTTTTACGACATTTAAACGAAATTAAATTTTAGTAGCATACATTCTTATATATATAATCGTTTCTCTTTAAATTCACCATATCGAACATGCGAAGAGATTATTATTATTTCGCGTAAATGGTATTGCATCGGAGTATCAAGGAAAGCAAAAATTTTCTTGTTGTAGATCGTCGGCGACACTTCGAGTCGTCTGTACAAACAAAAACCATCGATTTCGATACATATCCGCAACGTACATATTATAATCGTACTGTCATCGTTCCGTAACCTAAGCTTAAAAAGTCAAAAAACCCAGCGTCGACAGCTGGACACAAAAGTTAATCCGTTTGACGCGTTAAACGCTTTGATTCGTATTTTTTTTTTCAGTCTGTGCTCTCCTAGTCCATGACGAGTTATTTGAATAAGATTAAAAAAAAAAAAAAAAGAAGGAAAAAAGAAAGAAAGCAAAAAAAAAAGAAAAAAAAGACAATTAAAAAACTAGAAAAAAAAAAGATAATGAAGATGCCTGGACCGTCGAGGAGAAGTAGTAGTACGCTTGGGACTCAAAATTACGACTCGCGAGCGGAATATATATATGTATGTTTATGTGTGTACGTGTGTGTGTGTATATATATATATCGTTTGCTCGTAAATCAATATAAAATGCATCTTAACATTCGCTACCATTAACGCTGGTAGTTGTACAAGTTTGAAAGACGATACTCCGGTATTCCTCGATCAAGTAAACGATTGCGCTTAAACGAGTTTTTGAAAGACGTTGTGCGCAGAGTCGAGTTCGCGACATGCGTCCTCTTGAAAGGAAAGAAACCCGTAGGTACCGTCATAGTTTCATGGATGGACCGGTGAAACGTATTCCATCAAAGACACGACGGTTTTTCTCATCCTACGTCAGAGAACTAAATTCTACAACTTTACAAAGTCGAGTTTCTATCTCGTAATTTTTGTTTTTTTTTGTTTTTCTTTTCTTTTCTTGTGTTTTTTTTTTTATATATATCAATAGCATTAGAGGCAGTGTTCGTCAAGAAACTGCTACAGGACGTACGTTTCCATTAAATCGGATGGTAAACTAAATTAAAAGTATGTTATTTTGTAACGACTCTACATTTCGTTCAGCGTTTATTTCGCTTTATAACGTGGCAATGTTCGAAGTTGAAAAAGAAAAAAAAAAAAAAAAAAAAAGACAGAAAATCATTTCTACGACGTGAAAGATTTCGATAGAAAATGACAAACTTGCGAACTAAGATAGGCTAGTGTCATAGATAAGATTCGTTATTAACGAAACCCAAAGATTTCTTTCCTTCTCGGACTGTCTCTGCAACGTGACAATGCGATAAGAAGGGATGCATGGTACTATCGAGAAAACAAGAGTATAACGCGAAATAATAGCGATAAGAGCGATTAGGAGTAACAGCAGTAGTAGCGGTTAATAGTAATAGTAGTAGTTGCAGTTTGCAGCAGTGACTGTGGTGACGACGATGGTAACGTACTGTACTCTCGTTGCGTGTGGAGCTCGAATTTGTTTCAACGTTTGAAATTGTCATTTACAAATTGACAGTGAGTCTCACACTCACTGTCGACGGTAGGCAACCAGGATTCCTGTTCTGGTAACCACAAAAGAGGTCCCATAATCGCCGTTAAACGTGACAGCGACCACCGACAAAAAGTCCACGTTTCTTCGTGGGGTAGATCGGACGATTTACTTCAGTGTCATTTGTATGTTAAATCACAGAATGACACAGCATCGACAATATCGTTGTCGAGGTGTTCCCGAATTAGGAGGTGGCGTGACCGGTGCAAAATATGCGTGGACTTTGATATTCGGCAAGTGTGTCTGAAATAGCGTTAACGATGTTTTATCAGCTTTATCTTGCGACAAGTGGATGGTGTGCGTTTAATGTATATGTATATATATATATAGTAAGGAGAGTAATTCGAAAGAAGAAAAAAAATGTAACACTGTACTCTGAGCCTACGTATGCCAGCTCTAGTGATCAGTTGACAGTCGTAGAGCTCGATTCGTTCGAGATTGTGGCAGGCCTGTAAAAGATGATCGAGACTGGCGTCCGTGATGAGAGGGCAATTATCCAGCTCTAATACCGCTAGGTGTTCAGCGGCACACGGTGAAAGAGCAAGCTGCCGAATCCCTTCGTCGGTAATCAGCTCGCAATGGGACAGACTCTATACGTTTTCAAAAGAACGAACCGATGATAGAGAAGGACAAGTACGCTCGATTGGATTTTTTAAAAGAATTTTCTTAAGATTTAATCGATATACCAGCTTCTCCAATCTCGGACAGCCCATGGCCAGGTGTATAAGGGTGGCATCTGTTATTAAAAGGCACTCTTCGAGGTCCATCTTTTCGAGTAGTCTGCAATTCTGAAAGTTAAGACGGTAAGAAAGTCGATCAGACTCAGCTGTTTTTCGGGATAACAGCATCATCGACTGTCAACTTACTCTCGCGAGAGCTTGAAAGCCTGCATCCGTGAAACGCGTGCAGGCAACGCACTCGAGAATACTAAGAAGCGGACAGTGTTGAGCCAAAGTGACGAGAGACGAATCCGTTAAATTAGGACAATTCGATATACAAACGTAATGCAGTCTTGAACACTGTTCACCTAGTTCTCTCACCGCGTCGTCGGTTATATTCTGGAACAATCATCGCATTGTTTCTGACAACATACACGATTTGAAAAAAGAGAAAATAAAAAAAAAAAAAATAAATAAATAAATAAACAAAAAAAGAAAAAAAATCGATCGTCTCCTTGTGATCGCATTAGTGAAAATAGATCTTTTATAATTTGAATCAACGTATGTACCCTGCATTCATGTAGGTTGATGGCTTCGAGATTTGGACAATACCGTGCCAAACATTTGACACCTCTGTCAGTCAACTGACGACAGCCCTTGCTTAGAAAACTACGCAATTCTCTACAGCCCCTTGCTAAAGCTTCGACTCCATTGTCGGTAAGTAACTCGCACCACGACAGATTGATGTGAGTTAGGTATAAACAACCATCAGAGAGATCTTTCAGCGAAAGATCTGTTATTTCGGGGCAGGAATCCAGATTTAATCGTTGAAGCTTTCGACAGTGTGTACTAAGGGCCGCACAAGTTGTATCCGAGATTTTCTTGCACTGACTCAGATTAAGTTCCTCGATGTTGGGACAAGATTCGGCTAATGCTTGCATGGATATGTCCTCGATACTTTGGCATCCTCTCAGAGACAATTGTCTAAGGAATCCACCGCAACGGCTCGAGATGTTACGTATTACCGATTCCTGTACAAGAGGATTATCGTGTACGCGCAATTTATCGAAATTTCAATCCTTATAAGAGAGATCTTTCACGACACATGTATGTACCTCTACGTCTCGTTGAAAATCGAATAGGTCGATCCTTTGCCAGTTGGAACCGTCGAGGGCTAATACGTTCCATGCCTTACTTACTTGGGCACATCGGCATAAGGATATCACATCAAGATACGAGAGAATCCTGAAATCACAGATATTGTTGCTTTCAAAATGACATTCGGAGATAACGCCATCTCATATTGTTACCTTAATAACAATTCCTTTGGCAGTTTCTTGTTAATCTGCGCCTCGTCGTCGTGAAATACCCACGTTAGCTGAAAAAAATGACGTTGAAAGTAAAAAGAAAATGGTTCGGATAAAAAGAGAGAGAAAGAGACAGAGAAAGAGAGAGAGAGAGAGAGAGAGAAAATACAAAGAAAAATCATATAGCGCGCAACTGACGGTCCACCGACGAACGTACAATATAATGTTAAGCGGGCAATGATAGGACATATTAACGATGTAGCTTAATACGAGCAAAGAAGAGAAAAACAACGGACATTAGAGTGAAAGACCAACCTGCACGTAGGATTGCTTCATGGTAGTGACAGGGTTGTTGTGAGCATGCGATTGCGATGTGCAATAACCACCCTGATGATGATAATGGTGATAATGATAGGATGGATGCTGCTGTCTCCACCATTGACTTCCGGTTCCAGACTCGTCGACCGGTTGAACACCTTGGCCAATCTGACCCCCTCCTCCTACTCCCACTCCCACTCGAATTACTTTTTTCTAAAACACATCCCAATGTATCGTCGGTGACGTCATGCTTTCTGATATTCTCTTCACGTGTACGAGCCCATCCATAATTTTCTTCCCATTGATATGTACTCCCCTGATGACAGTTCAAAATGGCCGTGTCTTCACAACTATATTACTTTTCCTTGCGATTCATTTCGAGTGATAACGATCGTGCAACGACGACGACGGTGACTCGACGATAACTACGATGTTTTGCTCGACTACGTTTCTTTATAAAGACGATTAACTTTTAAGCCAGATATTTTTTTTCCCTTTTTTTTTTTTACGAATCTCTCGAAATCACGTAACACCGCGGCGGATAAAAAATGTAAGGAGAGAGAGAGAGAGAGAAAGAGAAAAAAAAATGATACCTTTTACTCCAATCGGCCGACAATTTCTACGTTTTTTTTTTCTTCTGTTTTTAGTAATATATATTTTTATAATATAAATTCTCGAAAAATTTATAATCATTTCTAAAAGAAAGAAACAACTGTACAGAGCCATTTGCAATATCGTTCACGTTCTTTCTTTCAATATTTACGTCGTCCCTCATACGAAACAACGAAGAAAACAAGAAAAAAACGTAAACGTGTATCCGAAAGAGAATTATCTTTTAAATCACCTCATTAATCACGCGTAAAGACCTTAGAAACTTGTACGACGAACGTATGTATATTAATCGAGCAAAAGTAAATATTATGTTCGGCGATTCGACAACGGCAAAGTATTTCGGATAACGCGTATTTTCAACAAGACTCGGAATTGCGAGCGATAAATATTGAGGTCTACTCCCACAAACGATCAGGCAAATTTTAGATGTAAATTAAACGAGTGTAGGGGGTTGCCCGTCGCAGGGGCACATAGTATCGTTCTCGATCATTCGTCGATTTGTGGAAAAAAAAAATATATATATAAAAAAGGAAAAAAAAAGGAAAAAGAAAAACCAAAGTTAAATAAAGCAAATTTTTTTTTCTTCACCCCCCAGTTAATTTGCTTCTTCCCGATCATTTTTTTTCTGATAATAATAATGGAAAAAAAAAGGATATAGAAAAGAATACTCCGAACGTTATATTCCATATCTTTCTTTCTATTTTTGTACTCAACGAGAAATCGCGTGTAAGTAGTTTCGCAACGCAAACGATTCCGATGAAGCAGGAAATGAAATTGTAAAGAATTTGAAGGATCTCTCTAAAGACGGCCGCCAAAGACAATGCACTTGGACGATAAAGGTTGGTAGTAATTTTAAAACGACCTTCCCGATGCTGACTCAGTTTTATACGAATCGGACTTTCCTAATCCGAAGCTCCTCGTTACGTTGTTATCCTCTCATCGTGTAACACAGTCAAATCTCAACGAAAGACTCGTTAAGCTCGGTGGATCCTTTTTAGATGGGAACAAACAAGTCTACGTTTTCTTAATACTTAAATAAAGAGTGCAAGACAAAGATTTATTAAAATTATAATTCGTACCTCATCGAATAAACTATTATATATTATTTTGCATTATTTTCTTTTTTCGTTTGTATAAACCTATTGACGTCCTTCCTATCTAATAGATATATCATTAGTTGATAAGAATTAGAAAAAATAAATATATTATATGTATATGTATATTAATTAATAATATATGAAGAATCGAAACTGTTCTCGTCGCGCAGAAATTAAATATGATAAAAATTCCATGTCAGGCCTTTCATCTGATAATTCGTTAATGTATATGCATTCGCGACATACAACTCCGTATCATTGCAGGATACATCCGTTGATTCCATTAGACATATAATCATAAGACGTAATCTAACTTTGTTGCAACAACTTCAATAAAGATTGCAGTAACGTTTCATTTCGTGATTGCTGATAAATGACTAACGTCGATCTTAATAGCAATTATTCTTTTTTATCAAGATTACATCATCGATCATAGAATTAATCAATTATTCTAATATCCGAACTCGTCTCGATTATTTTTGTTTTACGTCTTTCTAATTAAACGGAGAAATGTGAAATTTCTTTATGCCGTGTGGGAGAAAGAGAGAAACAGAGGAAAACAAAGATAGATAAAATTTTAAATACCGATCTACGATAATTATTGCGATAACAAAGTCTGAACGTGAAAGCAACGCGCGCAGTTATGTATTTCGCGCGCTCCTGCCAGCCAGTCATCTCTTATTCTCTCTCTCTTCCCCCTTCTCTCTGTTTCTATACCTGTTCGATTTATTTCGACTTATTTCAGTGTAGAAATTCGCGTCTTAAATTATCCTACCACGAGGTAAAAATAAGGTTCGGGTGATTTTACTGTCGGACACGCGATCACGAGAAAAATATTAAAAAATATAATGCTAGAAAGAGGGGGAAGAATGGTACCACATAAAATTAATTAAAAAAAGGATGAGGAAGGAGATTATTTTTTTTTATTCCTTAAAATCTACGATTAAATAATCAATTATTAAATAAAACAATAATAAAGGAAGGTATGCTCGGGAAAATTTGATTTAACTTTGTAACATTGTTTGATAATTGAAAGCTAATTTCAAACGTTTACTTATGATAATTTAAATGTTTTAAAGCATATATATATATACAGATGTATGAATAGTATTATTGCTTCGGAGTACATCATCGGCTCCACCATTGGCATTGTCATGGCCATAAATCATAATATTATTTTATTGGGACGACTCCAATAAAGATAGGAGTAATCTTTCATTTCACAATTACTGTTATTCATAGATTAATTATTATTGATTATAAATGTAAATGTTCGAAATGAATGATTAATGTCAATAAAGGAGGGTATTGCTCGATTAAAAATTGCACAAGTATCATAATCGATTATTTCTCTCGTTCTCCCATTTCTTTCTTATTTAATTCTCTTTCCAGAATTATATTAACCGATTAAATTCGTTCTAACAATTTTAAGATACTAAGATACCCTTTACATGAGATAGATGCATCGATGATACCAACGAAAATTAACAAAAAAAAAAAATAAAAAAAAATAAAGAGAAAAAGATGCAAAGTACGTCGTCGATAAGAGATAACAGATAACTTAAAAGATTAACATTCGTCCATCAGAATTCGTTTTTATAATTTTTTGAATCGTCCGCGTGTGAGAAAAGGGATCGAAGTGAATCCAAACGAGTAGCATCCTCGTTATCCTCATCTCTTTCTCGTCGTTCGAACGAAAGAGATAAAGAAAAAAAAAAGAAAGAAAAAAGAAAACACAGGCATGCACGCACGTAGAGAGCAAGGTGTCGGAATTTTTGTTCGGACGTGTGTATTGGTCGTCTGTCCGACGTGAAGAAGAACAAAGAAAGGGGGTGGCGAGCGGGTGAATCGACAAGAGGGGGAACAAAGGGACGAAGAGACGTTTAAAACGTGAGCACACATCGAGACGACGATGATGATGACGATGACGATGACGATGCCATCGTTATCATCATCCTCGTCGTCCTCGTCGTCGTCGTCGACGACGACGCAAAGATGAACGCGTTAGCAATACGACGGTACGAATAGGAAGACGTCGTGTCGTCGACGCAACGAAGAACGACGAAAGAGAAAGAGATGAAGATATATATATATATATATATATATATATATATATATATGTATGTATGTATGTATGTATGTATGTATGCATGTAGGTTCACACACATATTCGCTAGATGCATATTCTTCTATATAGACATGTACGTGTCGTATAAAGAGAAGAAGAGAAAGAGAGACAGACCGAGCAAACGCGCGCGCGAGGGAGAGAGAGAGAGAGAGAGAGAGAGAGAACAAAGGATGGACTTGGCCGATCGGTTCGGTCGATGCATGCAAGAGAACGCAAACACGCTTGGCCGAAAGAGAGATTCTAGAAGTGGCAAATGGAAAAAGTTCTATATACAAAACATTGCTCGTGCCTTTTACCAATCGTACGAAAATACAATTTTCATCTTCGAACGAAAACAGAACTTTCGCGTACATTTGCGCTTAGTTTTCTTTATCTCGCTTTCCTTTTTTTTTGTTTTTGTCTTCGGACCAAAAGAATATTCCTTTCCTTCTCTCTTTCCTCGTCTCTCATCCGTCTCTCTCGTTCGTTCCGTTCTCTCTCTCTTTCTCTCTGGTCGTAGCAACAACGACGTCGAGAAAGAGAGGTAGGACGATGATAGTAGAGGCTGTCGCGCTACGCGAAGGCCAGTGGAGCGAATCAGCTGTTCGCGACGGCAATGACAACATTGGACACGCACACGACCCCCCCGTGGTGGCACACAGCTTCGACGCGCCGTTTTGACTTTCGAAGAAAGCACGGAAATGAGGCGACGACAGGCCGCCTAGTCGACTTACCTCGAGCCTGGTCCGCCCGGAGTGTATCATCCTTTTGCGTCGCGTTATTTTGCAAAACTTCCGGGAATACCCGCACGTTCTACCGTTGAAAAAACACACGTCGCCAACTCGAACGCGTTGCTACGCTTCGCGAGAGAAATGGCTGAGTCTACCGAGCGCTGGTCGCGCAGCTTTTCTCCGGTGGTGGGGGGTTACGGCCGAGAAGCGCGACCATTTTCTCAACGTCGCTGAACCTAGCCCTCTGATTCGTTGAGCTCACTC
This sequence comes from Vespula vulgaris, assembly GCF_905475345.1. Classification (NCBI taxonomy): domain Eukaryota; kingdom Metazoa; phylum Arthropoda; class Insecta; order Hymenoptera; family Vespidae; genus Vespula; species Vespula vulgaris. Next base: position 4,350,154 of record NC_066601.1, on the reverse strand, counting down.
GACTTGGCGACAGCACCGCCAATCATTGCCCCTTTGCCCATTGTTTACACGCTTCCGATTGGATCGTTATTTTTACGATACGCTCCATTGCCCTGAACGCCATCTTCCGTTTACTATCGACATCTCGGTATCAACCAATGTCGGTAATGTAACGATCGATAAAGTCGATCCTTTACTATCCATCCTACCGATAAGTCGATTTATTCTTTTATTGATACTAGCGACTTCGGCGACAGGAATGGACAGAATATAAACTATAAATCTATCAAATGCGATGGTTGCATCGGTTTAACAAATGCTCTAAAGATCGATAATGGAATAATTCTAAAAAACAATGCCTTAGGACGGCAATTGTCGATCACTTACCACTTAACAAAAGCATCTAATTATTGCGATTTAATGGTGAATTTGTAGATTTCTTAATGAAAACATTGTCAAATGTTATTTCTAAATTCCATCGACGATGTAGCTTGGGAGAATTATCTTTTTCCACTTCTCTTTTTACTTTAGAAATATTCTACTTTTCACTTAGTTTGGTGACAGTGTAGTTAGTAGATAATTTGTGTGAAATTAAATATTAATATTGTAATAAGATTATAGGACATTGCATTATTAAATATTGGCACTATCAAAACGTGCCATCTACCGTGATTAAAATCGCTCGGTAAGAATGTACACATATATTACCGACGTCATATTGGTTTTACAGTTTATTATATTACCAATGATCGATATGATTATCATCTGTTGCAAAAAGTTACACACACACACACACACACACACACACACACACACACACACACACACACATTAATTGCTTTTAAAATTAGAAAATGAGTAATGCCGTAAAAACTTCAGAAATTACTAAATAATGCTTGGCAACGAAAGAATATTTTTTCTACATACTGCACGAAAGATACCTTCCAAAGTAGTATTTGTTATATTATTTGGGAATATAATTAATTGCTCTTATTTCAGTAATTATTATAGTTATAATATTAAATAAGATATGTCTAGACTATTATCTTTTAATATATCATAAAATTATGTAATGCCATTATATCGTGAAATTCGTTTACGATCATTTTAGAAATTAATAGAAATTTTGTACATCTTTCAATTCTGTACATTGATAACTTTAACTGATAATGTACTTAGAAATCTCTATATCACTGATAATTTAGAAGATCAAAGTACGATGAATTATGTAAAAAGGGTTTAAACTACTATTACGATAACAAATAAATTGGGTTTAATACCGCAAGGAATATTGCGAATGATACAATGCAATCGTTATCAATATTTCTGTAGAAAATTCTCTGGATTACGTAGGAGATATTTCTGTAATATTATTTCTTTAATTGCTTTCTTCTATCTCTCCAACATATGTATATGTTTCGTTATAAAATGCTAGTTGTTTTCTTCGATTGAAAATATCAAAAAATGCTTGAAAATTGATACGATAATGGTAGATTCCGTTAAGATAATAGAAATCAGTGTTTTCACTATGAGGAAAACTCTTTAAAAGATACGAGAATGTTTTGTTGTATGCGAGAAAATGCAACGTTACACTTGTACCCTCATTAGTTCTGAGAAATGAACGATATAAAGAATGTGTCTGTTACATGCTTCAAAAGAATATTTTTTAAAGATATCAATGATAACGAATGAGTTAATCGAATGATAAGGTTTTATGTGCCTATAAAAGAGGTTCCTTTCTACTCTCTATTATTAGTTATCAATTTATTGAGTACGAGGTGGAGATATATCGTTAAAAGTTTCATTGAACAGTTTGTTCACGATGGAAGGTAAGCCAACGTATCGTTAAATTTTTCTCATGAATATTTCTTATACGAATTAAGTGATATTATCAATACCGATAGACCTAATTGTTTATCGATTAACGAATTAAATTATCTATTAACATACAAGATTTTACAGACGATAGAATATTTTACGCGTTTTGCAATATCCTTCAACATTGGTCTATAGAATTTCATTGAATATAAAAATTACGTACCATCTGTTATTATAGGTATTATCGATCAAGATACTAATTAGTAGCATCTCATCGTTGAATAAAAGCTTCCGCTAGAAAAATATTAATAATTAATTTTTAGATTCGTTTAAAATGTCCACATTGGAAATGTATGCATACTTACTTATTTCATCAGAATTCTCCTTTATAATTATGTACATATCTATAGATACTGCAAAATAGTTCGATAAAAGAAAAACCAACGAAGAAGGATAGTCGTTGAATGAAAAATAGAAACGTTGATTACGCGTATAAAAAAAAATTCGCAAAAATCGTCAAAATTTTCAATGATCTAAATGATTTCCATCAATTTTAGGAAGCTTTGGATGGGTCGCAGTATTTGCGATCATCCTAGCTGCAGTAAATTTAGAAGCAGCCCCTAGGCAAGCAGTACCTACAGTATGTCCAAGTGAAGATTCTCTCGAAGAAACGGTTCTACTAGCTCACGAGTCAGATTGTAGCAAATTTTACGTTTGCTTTTTAGGTGAAAAAATTTTAAAAGAGTGTCCATACAGAAACAGTAGAGGCGATAGGCTACACTTTAATCCTCTACTTCAGGTTTGTGACTATCCTTTAGAAGCAGGTTGTAAATTGCAACCTATCGCGAGTAAACAACTAACAACGTCTGTAGCTGTGCCACTAACAAAACAACCACCATCGCAACTAACAACGCCACATAACATACCATCTTCGATATCATCAACTAACTCATCGAATCAAATTAAATACAAAGAACATCAGTGCACGTGTAATTTATATTACGAGAATATCAATAATAGCTACATACTCAGACAGTGCTCGAAAGATTTCTGTTGGAACCAAGATCTGCAAACTTGTTATAGACCTGAATCAATAAAATGCATGCAACAAAGAATCTCGACGACAACGATAATGTTACCATTTGACATAACATGTACAGAAGGAGATTACGTAAAACATGAATGCCAATGTACACTATATTACCAGTGCAAAAATGGACTATTAGTTTTGAAAGAATGTCCAAACTCATTGCATTGGAATGAAAAAAGCAAATCTTGCACATCAAAAGACACAGCAAACTGCGAAAAGCCCCTTTGTAAAGAAGGTCCTTACAAGCCTCATCCATGTGAATGTAATCTATACTATAAGTGTGTAAAAAATGATTACGTCCTGCAGAAATGTCCAAACGGTTTGGACTGGGATCGAAGAAATAATGCTTGCAGAGACCCTAAGGATGCAGGTTGTAGACCAGTTTGTAAGGACGGTCCGTACAAACCTCACGAAAAGGATTGCGATAAGTATTACAAGTGCGAAAATGGTAATTACGTTCCGAAAACATGTCCATCTGGATTACATTGGGATCGACAACGCAATACTTGCAACGAGCCATTGGAAGCAAAGTGCCCTAACTGGCGCATATGCATTGAGGGTACTACCAAGCCTCATGCGTGTGACTGTAATCTATACTATAGGTGCATAAATAATGATTACGTCAGGAAGGAATGTCCAGCTGGTCAAGATTGGGATCGCGTAAACGAAAAATGCAGAGACCCTAAGGATGCAGGTTGTAGACCAGTTTGTAAGGACGGTCCGTACAAACCTCACGAAAAGGATTGCGATAAGTATTACAAGTGCGAAAATGGTATTTACGTTCCGAGAACATGTCCATCTGGATTACATTGGGATCGACAGCGTAATATTTGCAACAAGCCATCGGAAGCAAAGTGCCCTTCCTGGGTCATATGCATTGAGGGTACTACCCAGCCTCACCCTTCTGAATGTAACCTATACTATAAGTGCATAGATAATAAATACGTCCAGCAGAAATGTCCAAACGGTTTGGACTGGGATCGAAGAAATAATGCTTGCAGAGACCCTAAGGATGCAGGTTGTAGACCAGTTTGTAAGGACGGTCCGTACAAACCTCACGAAAAGGATTGCGATAAGTATTACAAGTGCGAAAATGGTAATTACGTTCCGAAAACATGTCCATCTGGATTACATTGGGATCGACAGCGTAATATTTGCAACAAGCCATCGGAAGCAAAGTGCCCTTACCCTCCCCCCCCTTGCATTGAGGGTACTACCAAGCCTCACCAATGTGAATGTAATCTATACTATAAGTGCATAAATAATGATTTCGTCCTGCAGAAATGTCCAAACGGTTTGCACTGGGATCGAAGAAATAATGCTTGCAGAGACCCTAAGGATGCAGGTTGTAGACCAATTCCTTGTAAAGACGGTCCGTACAAACCTCACGAAAAGGATTGCGATAAGTATTACACGTGCGAAAATGGTGATTACGTTCTGAAAACATGTCCATCTGGATTACATTGGGATCGACAACGCAATACTTGCAACAAGCCATCGGAAGCAAAGTGCCCTTACCCTCTCCCTCCTTGCATTGAGGGTTCTACCCATCCTCATGAGTGCCAATGCCAATTGTACTATAAATGCAAAAATGGTGGATTGACCTTACAGGAATGTGAAGTCGGTAAAGAATGGGATCGCGTTAATCATATTTGCACAGATCCTGCTAGTGCAAACTGTCCTAAGAAACACCCCTTTGGCTGTAATGAAGGTTCTTATAAATCCGACGATAAGGAATGCAATATTTATTACAAATGCATAAGTAATAATTATGTTTCGAAAACATGTACACCTGGATTACATTGGAATCGAAAACGTAATCTTTGCACTGAACCAATAGATGCACGTTGTCCTACGTCGCCTATTAACCCGTGTCCAGAAGGTTTTTACAAACCCCACGAAAAGGAATGCGATAAGTATTTCAAGTGCGAAAATAATAATTACGTTACAAAGACATGTGTACCTGGATTACATTGGAATCGAAAACGCAATCTTTGCACTGATCCAACAGATGCACGTTGTCCTACGTCACCTATTAACCCGTGTCCAGAAGGTTTTTACAAACCCCACGAAAAGGAATGCGATAAGTATTTCAAGTGCGAAAATAATAATTACGTTACGAAGACATGTGTATCTGGATTACATTGGAATCGAAAACGCAATCTTTGCACTGATCCAACAGATGCACGTTGTCCTACGTCACCTATTAACCCGTGTCCAGAAGGTTTTTACAAACCCCACGAAAAGGAATGCGATAAGTATTTCAAGTGCGAAAATAATAATTACGTTACGAAGACATGTATACCTGGATTACACTGGAATCGAAAACACAATCTTTGCACTGATCCAGAAAAAGCAAATTGTCTTATCCTACGATCAGAAAGCACGTGCGTTCAAGGTTCTACCAAGCATCATGAATGTGAATGTTCTTTGTACCATGTATGCATATATGACCAATGGATTTTGCAAGTTTGTCCAAAAGGATTAAATTGGGATCGAAAACGCAATATTTGTACTCATACAGATTGCATTAGATCGTGTCCAGCAGGTCAGGAACATCCATCTGGAGTCAAAACATGAAAATTTGCACGGCTTCTTAAGTTACAAGGTTTAATAATTAAACGATTCTCGATAGCATATTATATATCATACATCTTTCAACGTGACATTTTTCATTATCATTCTTTTTGTTAATTACTCCATTTTTATTACATTTAGAAAGAATCAGAACTAGAAAAGTATCTGAAATTGATATTATTATTGCAAGTAAATTTACTTGTCTTTTAAAAGGTTTGTATTAGAAGTTCGCATTTTTTATTTGCTATACGATACTTCTCTTCAAAGAAAAGAAGAAAAAATAAACAGATAACAACATCTGATTGGTTTTGATCCATTCATTGTAATCATTTCTATTGCAATTGTTTTCATCAGCTTGTTACGCTATAGATTTATCTTTACCAAGTTATAGAAACGTCATGGTTATTACTAACACATTATTAATTGTTTTGTATTTAGTCCAAAATAATTATTTGCAATAGCTATTTATCAATATCGGCTCGAATCAAAATCTTACGATTTTGCCAGACTTATTTTATTAGAGTGCATTGCTTTTGTTACAGTCAGTATAACTATAATCCCAAATAATATTTGTCTATATGTTTAACAAAACAGGCAATTTAAAATGCTTCATTAAATGAAATGTTCGTTAACAATATTTTATAATCATAAAATAGAACTATATTTTATCCATTATCCACGATATTGTCCAATTTTTGTTAATAGTTTTATTCTGAAATACAAATCGAGGTTTATATCAATCGTTTGGAATACTAGAATATAATGACTATTTGTTGAAAATATAATGTAAAATATAATTCGTAATTATCAAGATTGTTCATTGAATAGTTAAGACTATTACATACCATTTCATTAAATATACATCTCCACATGTTCTAGAAAGAAATAAAAAAATAGGTTTTAATCTTTACCAACTTCTTGATTTATAGGTATGCGTAGAGCCAGAGAATACGAACAGCAAAGCTACAAATGAAGAAAATATACCTGAGGTATCTATAACAGATAACCTTTTATCGGAAAAAGTTCCTCAATCATCTAGACCAATATATATATCACCGAATATTCCGGGTGTCCCAGATCATTGCCCTCCAGATGATTATGGGAAACTTGTACATTTGCCTCACGAAACAAATTGTTCGCTTTTTTACAAATGCAACAAAGGTGAAAAAATACTTCAGAAATGTCCACCAGGTTTACATTTCAATCCAGTGATGCAAATATGCCTCACACCGGAACAATCAAGATGCACCAGTAAACCAGAAAATAAAGTCGACGGAAATCAACATTTATCAAATATTAAGCAATCGTTTAGAACGGCTTTTAAATCGTCTAGACCAGTATATATATCACCGAATATTCCGGGTGTCCCAGATCATTGTCCTCCAGATGATTATGGGAAACTTGTACATTTGCCTCACGAAACAAATTGTTCGCTTTTCTACAAATGCAACAAAGGTAAAAAAATACTTCAGAAATGTCCACCAGGTTTAGAATTCAATCCAGTGATGCAAATATGCCTCACACCGGAACAATCAAAATGCACCAGTAAACCAGAAAATAAAGTCGACGGAAATCAACATTTATCAGATATTAAGCAATCGTTTAGAACGGCTTTTAAATCGTCTAGACCAGTATATATATCACCGAATATTCCGGGTGTCCCAGATCATTGTCCTCCAGATGATTATGGGAAACTTGTACATTTGCCTCACGAAACAAATTGTTCGCTTTTCTACAAATGCAACAAAGGTAAAAAAATACTTCAGAAATGTCCACCAGGTTTAGAATTCAATCCAGTGATGCAAATATGCCTCACACCGGAACAATCAAAATGCACCAGTAAACCAGAAAATAAAGTAAACGGAAATCAAGATTTATCAGAAATTGAAGGACTAAATACTGCGATTTCTGAATCATCGACTCCTGGCAGTATCCCAGATCGTTGCCCATCGCATGATACTGGTGATGTAGTACATTTGCCTCACGAAACAGATTGTACGCTTTTTTACAAGTGCGTCGAAGGTGAAAAAGTAATTCAACAGTGTCCAGGAGGTTTACATTTCAATGCGAATTTGCAAATCTGCGATCTACCGGAACATGCTAAATGTACCAGCAAACTAGACAATGAAATAGACGGAAATCAAGATTTATCAGAAATTGAAGGACTAAATACTGCGATTTCTGAATCATCGACTCCTGGCAGTATCCCAGATCATTGCCCATCACATGACACTGGTGATGTAGTACATTTGCCTCACGAAACAGATTGTACGCTATTTTACAAGTGCGTCGAAGGTGAAAAAGTAATTCAACAGTGTCCAGGAGGTTTACATTTCAATGCGAATTTGCAAATCTGCGATCTACCGGAACATGCTAATTGTACCAGCAAACTAGACAATGAAATAGACGAAAATCAAGATTTATCAGAAATTGAAGGACTAAATACTGCGATTTCTGAATCATCGACTCCTGGCAGTATCCCAGATCATTGCCCATCACATGACACTGGTGATGTAGTACATTTGCCTCACGAAACAGATTGTACGCTATTTTACAAGTGCGTCGAAGGTGAAAAAGTAATTCAACAGTGTCCAGGAGGTTTACATTTCAATGCGAATTTGCAAATCTGCGATCTACCGGAACATGCTAATTGTACCAGCAAACTAGACAATGAAATAGACGGAAATCAAGATTTATCAGAAATTGAAGGACTAAATACTGCGATTTCTGAATCATCGACTCCTGGCAGTATCCCAGATCATTGCCCATCACATGACACTGGTGATGTAGTACATTTGCCTCACGAAACAGATTGTACGCTATTTTACAAGTGCGTCGAAGGTGAAAAAGTAATTCAACAGTGTCCAGGAGGTTTACATTTCAATGCGAATTTGCAAATCTGCGATCTACCGGAACATGCTAATTGTACCAGCAAACTAGACAATGAAATAGACGGAAATCAAGATTTATCAGAAATTGAAGGACTAAATACTGCGATTTCTGAATCATCGACTCCTGGTAATATCCCAGATCGTTGCCCATCGCATGACACTGGTGATGTAGTACATTTGCCTCACGAAACAGATTGTACGCTATTTTACAAGTGCGTCGAAGGTGAAAAAGTAATTCAACAGTGTCCAGGAGGTTTACATTTCAATGCGAATTTGCAAATCTGCGATCTACCGGAACATGCTAATTGTACCAGCAAACTAGACAATGAAATAGACGGAAATCAAGATTTATCAGAAATTGAAGGACTAAATACTGCGATTTCTGAATCATCGACTCCTGGCAGTATCCCAGATCATTGCCCATCACATGACACTGGTGATGTAGTACATTTGCCTCACGAAACAGATTGTACGCTATTTTACAAGTGCGTCGAAGGTGAAAAAGTAATTCAACAGTGTCCAGGAGGTTTACATTTCAATGCGAATTTGCAAATCTGCGATCTACCGGAACATGCTAATTGTACCAGCAAACTAGACAATGAAATAGACGGAAATCAAGATTTATCAGAAATTGAAGGACTAAATACTGCGATTTCTGAATCATCGACTCCTGGTAATATCCCAGATCGTTGCCCATCGCATGATACTGGTGATGTAGTACATTTGCGTCACGAAACAGATTGTACGCTATTTTACAAATGCGTCGAAGGCAACAAAGTACTTCAGCAATGTCCAGCAGGTTTACATTTCAATCCAGCTTTGCAAGTTTGCGATTTGCCGGAACAAGCTAATTGCAGAAGCAAACCAGGCGATAATGGAGACGAAAATCAAGAATTACCAGTAACTAGGGGATCAACTAGTGCACCACCTCAATCATCGACAGGAATTCCAACTTCATCGACTCCTGGCAACATCCCAGATCATTGCCCATCAGACGATAATGGTAATGTAGTACATTTGCCTCACGAGACGAACTGTTCGTTGTTCTACAAGTGCCACGAGGGTCAAAAAGTAGTCCTTCAGTGCCCACCACACTTACATTTCAATCGATTTTTGCAAGTTTGCGATTTGCCGGAACAAGCTAATTGCAAAAGCAAACCAGGCGATAATGGAGACGAAAATCAAGAATTACCAGTAACTAGGGGATCAACTAGTGCACCACCGCAATCATCGACAGGAATTCCAACTTCATCGAGTCCTGGCAACATCCCAGATCATTGCCCATCAGACGATAATGGTAATGTAGTACATTTGCCTCACGAGACGAACTGTTCGTTGTTCTACAAGTGCCACGAGGGTCAAAAAGTTGTCCTTCAGTGCCCACCACACTTACATTTCAATCCAGTTTTGCAAGTTTGCGATTTGCCGGAACAAGCTAATTGCAAAAGCAAACCAGGCGATAATGGAGACGAAAATCAAGAATTACCAGTAACTAGGGGATCAACTAGTGCACCACCTCAATCATCGACAGGAATCCCAACTTCATCGACTCCTGGCAACATCCCAGATCATTGCCCATCAGACGATAATGGTAATGTAGTACATTTGCCTCACGAGACGAACTGTTCGTTGTTCTACAAGTGCCACGAGGGTCAAAAAGTTGTCCTTCAGTGCCCACCACACTTACATTTCAATCCAGTTTTGCAAGTTTGCGATTTGCCGGAACAAGCTAATTGCAAAAGCAAACCAGGCGATAATGGAGACGAAAGTCAAGAATTACCAGTAACTAGGGGATCAACTAGTGCACCACCTCAATCATCGACAGGAATCCCAACTTCATCGACTCCTGGCAACATCCCAGATCATTGCCCATCAGACGATAATGGTAATGTAGTACATTTGCCTCACGAGACAAACTGTTCGTTGTTCTACAAGTGCCACGAGGGTCAAAAAGTAGTCCTTCAGTGCCCACCACACTTACATTTCAATCCAGTTTTGCAAGTTTGCGATTTGCCGGAACAAGCTAATTGCAAAAGCAAACCAGGCGATAATGGAGACGAAAATCAAGAATTACCAGTAACTAGGGGATCAACTAGTGCACCACCGCAATCATCGACAGGAATCCCAACTTCATCGAGTCCTGGCAATATCCCAGATCGTTGCCCATCGCATGATACTGGTGATGCAGTACATTTGCGTCACGAAACAGATTGTACGCTATTTTACAAATGCGTCGAAGGTAACAAAGTACTTCAGCAATGTCCAGCAGGTTTACATTTCAATCCAGTTTTGGAAGTTTGCGATCGACCAGTACATGCTAAATGTACAAACTAGGAAGGCGGCGAGGAAGATAAATATTAAAATGTAACTTAAACTATCGCATCAAGTATCATAGGTCCTACTTTTAAAGATCGATCAATATTCTTAAATATTTGGAAAGATTACATGTTGTCTTAATATTTAACATTTGTATCTATCGGTCTCTGTAGCAATATATGAAGTACCTGTTGTAACGAAGATATAAATATATAATATATTAATTGAATTTATAATCACATTATATTGCTTTTATTAAACTAAATATTTTATTTTTATTATTTACTTTCTGAATTATTTGTGATTATTATCAATTAAAATAGTGCAAATGAGATATTGAGCTTTCGTAAATGATGCTTGTAAATATTCATTTATTATAACTTGAAGGAACTTACTGTTTATCTTAAATCTTATTGTATTGATTAAATAAAGGTTTCTTTAACTTTTCTCATTAGTCATATATTTTCGTATAATATTTGTAGCAATGAATTACCTATTTGAACTTTCTACCCAAAAACACATAACTTTTAAGGTCTTTTGAAGAGTGCACGTCAATAATACAAGCTACGTAATCCAGGATCGTTCCTTTTCTTTTCTTTTTATTTTTTTAATACCTCTTCAGACAGCTTCTTTATGACATTTATGAATCAATTATGTCTACTAATAATCGAAACTCGTAGATACACGTTGATAATTCGAATGTAAAATAAATTGTTCCCATTTAATTTTTAAACTCCAAAGTGCCGTGTTGCCATAAATGAGTTTTATCTCGTGATAAATTACGATGATATTGGAAGATGTTATAGAATCATAAAAAGAAATAGTTATGTTCTCTATTATAGAAACAGCAGATACATCTAAGCGAAGTGTAAAAATGTACTAATTTTACCAGTCATTATTTTTATAAAACCATTATTACTTTGACAAGTCATGAATACACGACACTTTAAAAGAAATAGTTGAACTTTGAATTGTTGTAATGTTTCCAACATTGAAAATCGATACCATCGTATTTACTCTACGTCGTCGTAATACTTATCAATCATGTCACTTAAATTTTCTGGCTGATTATTTCGAAATATTTGTTTTTTTGAATCAGTATCTTGAAAATTACGAAAGTTATTACGAAAAATTATTTGTCCCTTTATCGGTTTGTTCTTATCCTCTTTCTGTTGTTGAAAATGGCGGTGAGTATCAAGTATAAATCTCAAAGTATTCCACGGATATCCTAAATAATATGCGGGAAATGCGTTACCTCCGGCTCTTTTTCCGTACCTGTGTTAAAATATGTAGACGTAAGAAAACTTGTTCATTTTTATTTAACGTGTCTCATGACAACACAAAATTGATCGATTGGAAAATATTAATCAACTTATATTACCTGGCCTTTCCATTTAACCAATAGTAACCTTTGACATCTTTCAAATATTCTTGTAATTCTTCCGGACTTGTAAAAACTTTTGGTCTGGTTGGTCTAGCCATCGGTTCGGGTTCGCATTGGATGATAGTGATACCAAAAATAGTAACAAGCATCACAAGGGTGAAGGATTTCATCTTCGATTTTTATAATGAACGTAAGCGAAAAATCAATCTGTTATTTTGAAAACCTGTAAGTTCATTATTCATTATATTTACATGTCGTCTATTTTATATTGCATTGGACATTGAAATATATAAGAAAAATATACGAATCGTGTGACCTATTTATTACGATAAAATCTTTTCACGCGAATGAATGGAGGATTGTTCGATGAGAAATTGCATGAATCGATTGCTTTAAATCAATAGACTGGAAAACCTAGTGAAATACAATATAATACTATGCAATGTAAGAGCCATGTGGATGGAAACTCGACTCCAAAGTTACCTGTTGCTTCTACCACGTTTGGCTAGTCCAACAAGTAACTTTGTCGATAATAGTAAGTCCTCGTTCTCGATATCGGCAAAACTGGATCAAATAAAAAATCAAATAAAGAAAGTTGAAAAAAGTTGCCTGATTCCTCATATGAAATAAATAAATGCTAAATGTTTCGATAACAAAAGAACTTTCATTTGATTTTATACATTTTTTTCGCTTCATTTATTTTACAAGATCTGAAGATATTTATTCGAAGCAAACGAAAAAATTTCAATTTAAGCTAAGATCTTTTTTTTTTGTCTTGCGTGATGAAATAAGAAGTTTATTATTAGAAACTATATATAGAGAGAAAGACTTAAAGATAGAACGATTATAAAGAAAGGTTCGACGTGGAGATAAAAACTCGTATAATACGGATCAAGCGACAGAGCGAATTAATTATAGCATTTTTACAACCTCTTAACGGGACAATATTGCACGTTGGTGGTTAGCCATCGCACGTCCAGTTCATAGATCGATCGTTTCTCATGAAATTGTAAGAACTTATATAGCGGTTGCGAGATTAAAAGAATACACGTTGTTACACGAAAATTTCAGTATTAAAAACTTCTATTTTGTGAACAATAGTATTACGGTGAAGCCATATAAAAGAAAAGAAAGAACGTTATATTACACTGATTTCTTCGTAATATTCATAACGTAATTTACGATAGTGGGAAGAAAATCGTGCGAGCGAAACTTTCATTATATCTTCTCCGTACGGTGACATTTATAACGTCAAATCGTAGATCGATCGCGAGGTGATTCATTCGAACCTTTTTTTATTTCATCAACGTAAATTCGTTCGACAGATTTATTCTCCCATGAACATTTCCATCCATTGATGTGACTATCGACCATTTAATTAAATGGAACGGAGATAACGAAATCCGAGTTAAAAATCGATAAGCTCCAACGCGTGGTATTTTTCTTCAAATTACAAACGAAAATGATTTTTTTCCAACGCTTAACACGTCAGTCACGTTAAACAATTTCAACAATTTCAACGATTCGGTCTGTCAGAACGTAGGTTGGAACACTTGGTTAAAAAAAATAATACCGAAAACTCGTATATATGTATATCGGTGAGATGTGAAATGACAAGGTGACGTCGTTGAAATTTCATTGAATATGTAATAGCGATTTTTATTTATTCTCTCTCTCTCTCTCTCTCTCTCTCTCTCTCTCTCATTTCTCTCTCTGTCTCTCTGTTTATTTGCTTTTTTATTCTCTTTTTCGTTTTTTATATATACGATTATTTGCTAATCGCAAGAGATTGAACTGACTTTGACAGTGACAAGTTCTCTTTCGTTCAATTAACTCGTTAGAAAGTTTCTTCTGGAGAACAACAAGATTGTACTACGAGTTTTCCTATTAATTAAAATGTACTAATTGTAACGATAAATAACTACTAATTAACACTCGATGAAAAAGTTTATTAGTTTCACTAATGAATTTAAAGAAAAGAACGACGAAATGATTACTACGTAGAGATGAATAAATTTCGATAAGTCTCTTTAAATATCTACATATTTATATATGCCCGATAAGATAAAAAATATGTAAAACAATAAAGATCGAGAAACAAATCACATTTGTTCGAGTTATACCACGGTACCGTTTAAGAGAAGAAACATTGGCAGATAACACACATATCCGTCCAGTTTGTGAGTTATTACACAAGGAACGAACACTTTCCTTCTCGTTGCACAAGTTGATGGAGAAAGAAAAAAAAAAAGAAAAAGAAAAGAAAAAAAAAGAAAAGAAAATATATCCGTTGTCACACAATTATCAACGATTTCGATACTCACTCACTCGATCGACGAATCGATTTCAAACTATCAAACGAGCTCGAAGCTGATTTTGAAACCGTCTTAAAACGATTTTCGGACTTGAACTTTTTGCTCGATTAAATTGGAAAAAACACTTTCTCGTTTTTTTTTTTTGAGAACTATCTACCATACGTGTATATTTTCCTTTATCCGTATTTTCCCTTCTTCGCACTTAAAAGATTCCTTAGAACGGTTAAACCTTTCCGAAGTTCGGATCGCCCGCTAATGCCGCCGGCAGGAGTATATATACTTGTGAACGCACCCTTCCGACGCATCCCCTCGGCTGCAGGTCGCTTTCGCGCAGCCAATCCTCGAACTCCAGCCCCACCAACTAACAGAGCACCCCCTTTTCGCCGTTCGTCGTCCTTGCATGGATCTCTTTCTTCCTCGATCTCTTTTACATCCCCTCTTAGCGATCCTAAATGAATGTACGTACTTTCACATTTATAGGAAAGTGACATTTTACGTATCTCGACGTTAACGATTATCATTGCATATATTTTCGTCGTATTTAACAACGACAATCTTTTCGCGAAATGTTTTCTATAGAAAACTATGTGAAGCGTAGATATAAGGATATTAAAAAACCTGTTAAAGCAAATGAACGATCCATTAATAATTTTCTTCTATAAAATGAAAAAACAACGATGGTAACGATCGAAGACTTGAAACTTAGCTAGAAAGAAAGAGAGAAAAAAAATCTGCAAATGTTTGGAAAATCTAAAGTTCATTCATTCTGAAGGTAAAACTTTTGCGACAAATTAATTCATCTTTTTCCTCTTTGACCTGTTATGGTGAAATGTTCAGTCGTCGTATCAACGTAGGTCAAGGAGAATAACCAACGTCTTGAAGTTTGAAATAAAGGCATCGCGATTTAAATCGTCGATCTTATATGATCGTTAAAAGAGCGAACTTTCCCGGCTTAGGCGGCTAAACTTTTGAATAGCGATAACGAGACGGCAAAGTTGCAGGCGAACCGAAGATAGAAGCTTCGGTGGTAGGTAGAAGCTCTAATCCTTTACGCGTGGGCTCCCAGAGGATCCTGATGGACACCTCGATAAAAACGTTAAATATAAGATTTTCGATGTCATGATCAACGGAGAAAGAGCTGTCGATAGAAAGAATGTTATTAATAATGTGAGATCTCCCGCTGAGACTCTTCCATCTTTATCGATTTCGGCATTATGAGTTTAAGGGATTAACGTGCTCTCGTATGTGTACGAAAGATTGATTACTTTTTTGATTCTTTCCTTTATTTCTTTATCGCTTATTAAAACAACCTGCTGTCCGTTAATAATTGCAAAGAATATTACGCATAATTATTAATTTTGCGAGAATAGCAACGAGCCAAGCATAACCTACATTTTATTTTTTCTTCTTCATTTTTTCTTATTGTTACATTTAACCGTTTGATTCTTTTCACTCTTTTTCAGGAGAAAATTTATACTTAATTATTTAAAGTCGTTTATACCTTATTTCATTCCCGTGGAAAATTTTTTTTTCTATCTGCTACTTTCGTATCAATATGTAATGCGTTATTATTATGATGTTGCAATATGTTTCAGCATTGCATGGTAACATTTGTATACGTAGGTATGTATTTTATTAATTTTTATATCAATAAAAAACGTCATCGGAGATACCTAAATATCAGACTAATTCGTATCGATCGAATATAACTTCGTTATATTTGGCAGCCATATGTTCGTATTTAAGCGATCCGACAGACTGATAAAACGCAGTGTCTCTCAAATGATCACATCTTTCTTTATAAATGTCCTATGGTCTGTGTAAACGAAGGGAAAGACGTAGGAAGATGGAGGAAATATTGTTAAGTTCGACGTAACGGGGTTAGTTAGCGATTCTTTATATTTAACTACCGATTCTACTCGATTTGAGCGGCACTGTGTGATAAGAGCTCTCACAGGGGTTCCGTTAAGCCTTCTCGATATATCCTTTTGAGCTTTTCAGCGATTCTTTTATTTTACCTCCCCCTAGCATCAGTTCTTATCACCATGCTGATTTATAGCGTTACGTCGCTGATTTTATAGCTATGCTACGTAATTTTTTCTGTTTTACAACTATAACGTTAACATTCCCGAGAGATAAGTATTCATTGATATAACGATTAGCAACCTTCTGTTTCTAGTTTTAAATACTTATGATTAGATATAGACATATCATTAGATTGTTTCTAAGAAGTTAATCTATTCATAATGTAGATATACACATTCTGTCAAAATCATTTCATTGGGCCGATCTACGGAAGAAGAGCGAGAAATTTTTAACTTAAGATTGCACGTAGGTATACATATTTGTTTGATAGACTTATGAATGGATCGTATATGCTGTCATACAGGTTCTCCTATGTAAAGAAATTTACCTTCCTAGGGTAAGCCGCAAGTAAATACGACCGTGTCAGGTGGAAGTCACAAATATTTGATATGTACATCTTCTTCATGAGGATTAAATCAGATGCATAGATGACTTTGCTGGGTAAATAATGTTGATCGATCATGTATATAGGAAAATGTTAAATAAAAAGAAAAAAAAGATATCGAAAAAAAGGAAAGATAGGAAAGGAGCATACGTTATGGCGACTTGTAGCGACAACGATATCGCGTTAAGAAGGATAGAGAGAGAGAGAAAGCGGGGAGGAAAGGTAAAAGAGGAAAGGAGAGCTCAAAGAAGTGGAAGAAAGAACGTCGAAGTAGTTGGAAGGAGTATGGTGAAACGGTAGAAAGAGAGAGAGAGAGCGAAAGAGAGAGAGAGAGAAGGTTAAAGAGAGAAGGTGAAGTAGAAGGGAGAGGAAGAATGGAGGAGAACGGTCATTGCCACCACCTTGCCTCGAGCTGGTGCTAGAGTCCCAATCAGCGTGAAAAGCGAGGAACCTGCTATGGTCTACCGAAGAGAATTGCTCTACACTTTAGTCAAGCCTTTTGTATATTTACAGTGTCGTGGCGGATGAGAGAGAAAGAGAGAGAGAGAGAGAGAGAGAGAGAGAGAGAGAGAAGCGTAGAAAGGAAGGAAAAGGTAGGGAGGCGCCTACAGGAGAAGGAATGGTGCCTCGTGAATCGGATTCGTGTATGCGGAGTCGAGTCAAGAGCAAGATCGAGACAGCACCGATCCAGGTGCTCGCTGATCCACAAGTTGCGAGAGAAGAGAGAGAGATAGACGGAGAGGCCAAACCAGTTTGATAGGCCGGCAAGAGAGAAAAGAGTGACCGGTGTAAACGAAGAAGAACTCGCGAGAAGGCATCGCAGAGTTCGTCTCTCGTAACGCGGCTGTGTGTGTATGTGTATATATACACACACACATATACATATACATATATATATGTGTGTATATACCTCTCTCTCTCTCTCTCTTTTTCTCACTTTGGGTCAACCCGATCGTAAAGGTGTTTCCTTCTTTCTTCCTTTTTTACGCGTTATCATTCGTGTTCATTTCAAACTTGTGGATATATCGAAATCGATCGTGACGTATTTGAGAGATCTTCGTTCGCCGAGTCACGTGTAGTCGGACAACAACGCGTGCCAAACGTAAGCAAGTTCTTGGTGAGCAAACTAGAAGAATCTGGAGTTAGGAAGCAGGAAGATTCTTCAAAGGTAGAAGACTGCTTTCTTTCTCTTTCTCTCTCTCTTTCTCTCTCGGTTACTTGCTTATTCGGATAGGATGCCCCGAGTCTGACGAAGAACGAACATCACCCGCGATAATATAACTCCTCGGCTGATATCGATCGAGGTAAGCTTTTGGATCTAGCTCAAGGTTTCAATGCTCGAAGGGATTAAGAAGAGCATCTTATCGAAAGATTCATTGATAATAAGAATTGTTATCTCGTTGTCAAAAGAAAATTAAACGATCACGTATCTGGATTTAATTGCTGTGTTCTTTAAAAAAATTGATTTCACAAAATTCACAGGTCAAATTCTTTTTGTTTATACGTGTATCTCCATTAACATGTTTTTCTCGAGATATTCTTGAATGTATAGAATATGAATTCTGAATAATAGTCGCGTGGGATTGAAACGAAAAACAAAAACCGCTCCAATTCATCACTTAACGATCAATTAAGATCTCTTGCGTGATCGCTCTTTGCAGTAATTTGATTTTTCATTAAGCTCTCACGTTCTTGCTGTTGCATTATTCGTTATACCTCGAATTTCTCTCGGTGTTTCATTTGTAAATTTTTCATTTTTAAATTTTCGTTTGAAAACGAAACGTCGAACGGCCAATTAACGTCAATTAAACGAGCAAAGCTGCAATTACAAATGTTTTTTGGAATTACGAATCTTCGAAATGAACCGACTTTCGATACGTCCTCGATGTTACGCACGGTGTTAGCTCGACCAGGTAAACCGTATGTGGTTCACGAATAGCGGTACCACTCTTGCTCCTTCGAGTCGAATTCGACTTTCACGAGTCGAACACGATGGTATTTCCTTCGTTACGTTAGGTACCATTCTTTCTTCTTTATGTTCTTCCATACGTAATTCATGAAAGATTTGCATCGTAAAAATCCTTTTCTCTTTATTTACGACTTTTTCGAATTTATTGCTAACTACACGTATCTGTGTAGTATGTGTGTAGCTCTCGCAAAAGAGATATATGTGTAATAAGACTTATATAAACTATAGCTAGTAGTACACTTGATTTAAATTTCATCGATCATGCTCGTTCGATCAAGCTCTTGCAATTTACAAAAAAGGTTAATTGAAATTTAACGGTCCTTCGTGTTTTGGCTCGACTTTACGAGAGAAAGAGAGAGAGAGAGAGAGAGAGAGAGAGAGAGAGAGAGAGAGAGAGAGAGAGAGAGAGAGAGAGAGAGAGAGAGAGAGAGAGAGAGAGAGAGAGAGAGAGAAAAGCTCTCGTTTCCTTTGAAAGAACTGTTCTTCAGTGGCAACCCACATGTCTCGCTCGCATTAGATACGTGCGTACAAATGAAAGTGGCGTGTACCGTTAGCAATGAGCTCGTTCCACTGTTATTCACGACGAACGTTTTTCGTCCAAATACGTGAACCTCTTCTCCCGAATAGTCATAAAGAAAAAGATAAGAAAAGAAGAAACTTTGGAAATGTGGAATCTATTAAATGATTTTCATCCAAGTTAGATAGTTTTTCAGAAAGATAACTGTTGACTTCGAGTGGGATGAGAAGAGGAATCTTGTAACCTGACCATCGACAAGCCGTAAGGCTGGGCTCCGGTATTCGTTGCTTCATCCAGCCGAATTAATGCCTCGGGATAACTGTAACGGTTTTTATCACTTCCTCTTCGTAAACAGGAGCAAGTCGTATGTTGATCGAGCTATCACTGCACTTCCTCGTGACTTCTTTGTTTTCGTTTACGAAACATCTTCGTGTTTAATTCGAAATTGTGTTGGACTTGATCTCCTCCTCATGTCGATACTCGTACAATTTGTCTTCAAATGGAATATCAATAAAAACCAATGCTCACAAATCACAATATTCGATTGCTAACTTTAACTTTGCAATAACAAAATCGTCGTTCTTCAACTTGGACAATGCTATCACTTTCAAGCATCTCATTAAAGCCGTTACTCCGTGTCGCTTACATGTGGGTCAACGTATTCGAGCGATGAATATATGTATATATGTATGCCTCTAGCATACTCTAGACTCGCGACTCGCGTTAGAGGAACACCCGATCGATCTAAGTCGACCCTGGAATAACAGTATCTCGGCCCTCTATATACATATCTTCATGGTGGAAGGACGCATTTTAATTTACCTGACCATCGACAAGAGCTCGGTGAGAATCAGCTGGCAACATGATCAATCAAAACTTTGAAATCAATGCATTAATTCTTCGTTGCCGCATCAAAATGATTAGTTAAATGATAGGAAAATTTATTCAGTTGTTCATCGGTGAGGCATAATTCTAATTATTTTGTTGTCGAAAATTGAAGAAGGGCGGAAACATACAGTTTTTCTCACCATCCTCCTTCTTCCTCCTTCGACATCATCATCGTCGTCGTCATTGCCGTCGTCGTCGGTTCAACGTACCATCGACCTGCTGAATGATCGCGCCAAACGAATGTCTTTCTCGTACCGGTCATTGACCGAAGCCTTGTACGAGTCTTTACCATCGTTCACGTTTCTCGGCCAAAAAATACTCTCGCTGTTGAAGTAACGTATTTCCTCCAAAAAGAGTTAATCTCTGGGTTGATCTCTACTATCTGTTAGGTGCTCGATCTTTTTCCACTTGGATGGATCAACTTTGCTCGAGATCGATATGCTCGGCTCTGGTCGAAAGACAGAACGAATTTTATTGATGGATCGATTTGATACGTTCTTTATATACTTGCCAATATACATATATAATGTAGCTATGTAGATTACATATTTTAAATATTAATGAATTTGAGATCGATGCTCTTTCATTTTCAAGACTGACGCATTTATGATTGATGCACGCTTCAATTCGAAAATAAAAGTATCGAAACATGGATTATTATTTTTTTTTTCAAAAATATGATACGAAAACATGAAATAAAATGTGATAAAAAAAGATAAAATATATCATTTTATTTTTTCTCGAGGAAAAATTACTGTCAATTTTTATAGAAAAAAAAAGAAAAAGAAAAAAATTAGAATATTTTTAATAGACGTGACGAGCGAAAGTCAAGAAACTCGAGTGACTACTCGCAGGATGTCGCACGATATGTTTGAAAAAAAAGAAGGTCGGACGTATGTATAGATGAACGTTAAAATCACATGCGATTACGTTGCAATGATTACTGACGTGCGACACATCGCGTGGATCATCTCATGAGAATATTCTCAGGAATATATCGTAGAAGTTACTGACTCGATGTCACGGTCGAGGGAATCGGCATCTTATTAACTTTCTTACGTACATTTCCCACTCAGCTTGGTTCGATGACTCGAACTTTTCGAGAAAAGAAAAGAAATATTTCTTGACTAAACTTCATCGCTTTACATTTATATCAAGTTCTTATAATTTTTACTCTTATATGTTTAGGCCTTATTGTTATAAAAAAAGAATATATATACACTTTTTACTAATTGCAAGATAAATCGATGATAAATCTCTTCTCATTTTCTATTTCAGATGTGGAATCATCGCAGATTAAGTTGGATCATCATCTCGCTCTGTTGCGTCTGCATACACCTCACGATAGCCAGTCCCATTTATGTCCCACAATTTTTACCAAGTAGTAAGTACTTAATTATTTCTACGCTCGATTTTCTCCCCATATATATTCAAAAGAATTCGTAGTGGCTCGTAGTTTGGTAGCTACAATAGAATTATATTATAAGAGTGACCTAAAAATGATCAATGAACGGTAATAGCAAACGAGAGAATCATTTCTTGGATTTTCCTCGAACGTGTCAGCTGACTAACGGGCCGGTAAGCAAATACCTTTAACGTGGCCAGCACGAACATACTCATGAATGCTTTGCCAAGCTATCGTATCTGTAAGAGTCAGTGTGTGTGTGAGACGTGTGCGTATACGAATACATATCCCTTCACTGTCTGTCCGCATCTTGGAGACGACATTGAACCTACCTTGGATTCGTATTCGAACGGAACGTGGGCGGACTTGTCAGTGTTCTATGTAAATAAGTAGGTCAGCCTCGGTCATCGTCGTGCACGACTTGCACCGATTTTTCCGACTTCGCCATCCTCGATTCTCTATCGATATATTCGCATCGACTTTCATCGATAAGCCATTTATTCGCTTCGAATATTATCCAACTACATTTGAAAATTCTATCGTACGCGAATCGTTTCTTCCAAACAAACGTCGCAAATTAATATTAACTAATTATCGAAACGACTTATCTTAATATAACTTTAAAATACGATTACAAATTGTAACTAAATTTCTTACTTTTCGATATATGCGATATGTATGTATGATGTGTGAAAAATGTTGAATAAAATAAATCTTCTACCAATACTTTTACAATATTTATACGAACATGTGATCTACTTGTGTATTTGCTTTTTTACACATTTTATTTACACCAAATAGTAATTATTATTAATGACGAATATCATGACACGATTATTTAATAGTCGCATGAAGGAGAAGTTTGTGCGTTAGAGATATTGAATTTACGATTCGATCGAAACTGAATAACGTTATTTTAGACCGATATCATTTCACTATAAATATTTTTTGGATTCTGTTCGTATAACTGCTGACGTGCAGTATCGGTTTTCGACTTTACACTTTGTAAATACAAGCATATAACGTTTCTGTGAATTCGTGTGAGCGTAACGATCGTGTATACCTATTTGTCAAGTTTAGATTTCACTTGGAAGATTCTCATGTTCGAGAATAATGCATTCAGCTTTCATTTCTATAAAAAATCATTCGTTGCAAGATCGAAAGGTCACTTTCAAGAAGAAATATCGCAACTGAAAGTTTTAATACTTGCAACTTCCTGTGCAAAAAAAAAAACAAAAGAAAAGAAAAGAAAAACAGACTAAAACTTTGCAGAATAAAAAGAGAATAGAGTTAATAAGCACGCAAAATAAGAATGGGTAGTGTTCGTGACGATAAATCCTATTAAAGGAAAGATCGAAGAAAGTTATCGCGTCGTGGCCACTTTGGTGCTCGTAAAGGAGATAAAAGAGAGAAGACACTTTCCTACGATGGTGCAAGGCAACACGCATCGAGTGAAATCTTTTCGAACGCGAACTCTCGATCGCGTGGGTGATATACATATTGCTTATACGCGTGTTGTTGTAGTGAATCTGTTGTGTTGTATAATATATGTACGTGTGGCATGCTCGCTTTGTATGGTCACGTCTGAAATTCCGCCAAGTGGATACGTATAGTAGTAGGTATGGTGGAAGGTGATAGGTATGCTAAAGACCTAGCTGAAACTTTCTTCCGTGCTTCTGACTCATCGAAACGACATTTCCGCTAACACAGATCGTCCTCCTCTCTTTCTCTTTCTTCTCTTTTTGTTATTCTTTTTCTTTGGGGAAGGACAATCGAGAAGGACTTTTTTGGAGAAGGCAAAGAACCGACCAACCGACCAACCGACCGATCGACCGACTGACCTGAAAACAAGCATACCGTATCACAAATTATTTTACCACACTAGTTTTCTTGTCGCACGAACGTTTAGCCAAGAGAGAAAGAGAAAGAAAGGGGGAGAGAGAGGGGGGGGAGGGAGGGAGGGAGGGAGAAAGAGAGAGGATTACAAAAGAAAGTAAAGAGAAGCGTAACGCTCGAGGAACTCGGTAATTTTCCGTAGATGCGCTCCGTTCCATTCTCGATTATACTTTATTAGAACTTCCGCGAAAGAAGGATCAATGCCGGTAGAGTGTATTTTACGTCAGTAGAATGCGATCAGCTACATTTCGATCTACATTCTCTATTATTGAAAAATTAACTTGAAATTTCGACGAGATATTATAGGATAGAAGATTGATAGAAATTACGAATTTCCAAGTAATCCAAGTAATTTAAAAAAATTAGATAAGAGATTAAGTTGACGAACATCCTTCTATATTGAATTTCTTTAACGTCGACAATTGACTAATCAATTTCATTAATTGAAAATATTATAAGGAAATTTTATCTGAAAGAAAAAGAAAAAAAAAACAAACAAAAATTAGCAATCATCATTTGCAATTTTTCTCGTTCTCTTATCATTCGATTTCATGAATATCAAAATATTTTTAAAGTTCGAAATTGAGATTTGATATTTATATTTTGGGGTGTAAGCATTCAATTCTACTTATACAGATTAAAAAAAAATATAGGTGATTTATTATAGATTATAATGCGATATAAAATTTCATTGTAGAAAGATTTCTTATCTGAAAGTTTCCGGATCCTCGAGTGTGATACGTCACAATTGTTAAAAACGTCATATCGATAGATATTATTGATAAATTATTGTTTACGAAGCAAAAGCAATGACACAATGTTCTATTGCTATTATTTCTGTAAAAAATATGCTCGTCCATGCAATAATCGACGAGAAATATACGGCAGAGATTGAAATAAGCTAGCAAACAAAGTACTCGTGAGAAATACAATTTCTTTGTTCTTTTAGAAAACCGAGAAAATCATGACGGCGACTTGTTGTAAAAATTAGTTTTTATCGAGCAATAAATTTCAAATCAGACATAATTTATGTTTACAGAATTTAGATGATTTAATAATGAATTAAATAAGAAATCGAGAACGTATGAATTAAGTAGGGCATCCAGAACATATACATATACATAGATACATATATACACTTATGTATAATATATACACACATATAAAATATAGCTTTTCTAATTGACCAATTAGTATTTATGCAATATTATATGTATCAGAACTATAACTATCGTCATTGCTGGAAATGAAAGTCCTTTGTTATCGAATATTTTTATAAAAAGAAAGAAAAAGAAAGAAAAAAAAAAAAGAAAGAAAAAAAGCAACTCTAATATAAAAATACTGTTTCGCTTTAAAAGATTATCTCTATTTGATAATTTTACTTGTTCAAAGTTCATATATATTTCGCACACTCGGTTTTAACATGAAATATGAGAAATCGTTGACATCACTTTCCGTGAAATTAATTAAACAATGGCAAACGAAGCGAATGAATTGAGGCGCATAATCAATTTCGTTCAATTAATAATCCAAAGAGCTACATATATCGATATATATATTTAACTTAAAAAAATTACGTAACGCGAAACATAAGATTAAAAAAGATCAAAAACGATTAAAAGCCTCGTCTAATCTTAAGCTTACTTTATACATTTTTTATTATCGTCAAAAACAGCAAAGATTTCTCGGTACCAGCAACGTCGCGTTATATGCTTCTTCCGGTTCAAAAATACATTTATAAGATTCAGTAATAAATATTCATTGTTCGAATACTTATATTCAAAAATTATTATAATACGATGAGAAAGAGAGAAAGAGAGAGAATATATAAAATATTATATTATATTAATATATATAGTCAAGATCCTTAGATTCATTTAGAAAAAAAGATCTGAGATAATTTTTCACGTAAATTCGTTCGGAGTCTATTCTCGGAGGACTTAAGCTACAGGTATGTCGATCTAATCGTTTGAAATACCTCGAAGATGCCTTGGAATGCGCTCGGTGGTTTCTTCGGCTTTGTAAGATGAGAAGGAGAAAAAGAGAAGAAGGAAAAGAGAGAAAAAGAGAAAAAGAGAAAAAGAGAGAGGACCGAGATTACAAGGTGCCTTGGAAGGAAACGAGTTGTTACATTGGGCTATGACTATGACCCACTTGTGACTCGGGTAACTAGCTCATACATCGAAATTTAACGGTACCCAGATGCTTCCATTCGTCTGACATCAATTCCTTCCTTCCTTTGATAATCCATGCTACGTTGTTCTACGTAACGTCAACGCCATGAATTTTTATATCTATTAAATCGTTCTAATTTCACATATACGAATTCTTTATTCAAGCAAATAATTTCAATTAAATACTTACAACTTTGAAACAACAAATTAATCAGTGACATCAATCTTCTCATTCGATAAAATATTTTGAAAAATTGAAGTACACGAATTTATGAGATAAGCTTATCGATTAATAACGCTTATCGTTCGTAGCTCGTAAGAAAATAGATACTTCAAAAATAATAATTTTGTGGTAATCTTTTATATTTTTACTTATTCTCAAGTATCTAATATTTATATAACACATTCATTATTTTCTATCATCGTGAAATCACACGTTGAGTAATGATCTAATGCAACGATAAGAAATATTCTCATCGAAATAACGTTACCCGCTATCTATAAGCTACGCGAGCACGCAGCGTATCGAACGAAAATGTCCGCGTGAATCGATCGATAATAAAGCGAATAGACCTGTTTTCTAAGTTTGATTATCTTCTAACGATATATTCTTAATTATGTTTCCTTATATAATGGAGATAGATTTCGAGAAACTACTCGATCGATCGGCAAAAGATGGAGTTTCTATTATCGTCGGTCGTTAAAATTTCTTTTAGAGTATCCTATTTAATTCAATTATCAATATATCGATTAATAAATTTTGCGAGTAAAAAAATTGAAATGCAAAAAAATCTACTATACAATAATATAACTTAAAAAGCGCGTACGATGAAAGAAATTTTTAATACGCTTGATCTTGCTTTTATACGTTCGTTAGAATGTTATCAATGTATGTCAAGATCGCACAGTAATAAACATATTAAAACACATAAGAAGAAAAAAGATGCAGCAAGGAACACGTTTTAGGAGGAAGATATCTGGACTGTGAATGCTTCCGTATTGGTTCTCTTTTTCTCTTTTTGCAATATTAAAGTGTCTCCTATAACTGTGCATTCTCTCCATAAAGCGTTATGTGTATGTTCTCGATACAAAATACAGTTCACTCGTGTATCATCTCTCGTATGCTTACCACCGTTCATAATCACCTTCTTAACGATGATCTCCAACGCATTCCATTAATGCTGCATAGCACGATCTAAATGCGGATGATGAAAGGCAAGGAAGTGTATAATCGGTGAATAATCGAGTAAGACATACCACCCAGATAAGAAGAAGAAAGACGATAACAATGGTACGACAAATAGATTGAGGTGGGACTAATCCTCTCGAGTTTTAGAGTGAATACAAGTTCTCTAAAAAAAATTTTTCTCGCAAAAAAATATTTAAGTAGTTGGAAAATGATCGTATTTGAAAAACTCATCTCGCGTGAATTTCTTCAGTCGAGTCTTTCTCACAACTATGATCTTAATTATCAGCTAATTTTCTTCATATATATATATATATATTTTTTGATCTCAGGTACTGGAAGGAACATCCGACACTTGCCATGCGTGTCGCGTAGAACAGGTGAAACCGGAATTTGCATGTTTGCATTCACCTGTGCAAAGGCGAACGGCACGCATCTTGGCACATGCATCGATCGTTTCTATTTCGGTAGTTGTTGTAAGATCGACGAAGAGCCGGACGTTGGACCTCAGGACAACAGCATCGACGATGGACCGCCAGCAACATCAAGGCCGTTCGTCACTACTCACAATCCCATCGAGAGCAATGACATACCGCCATATTTTCCAAGGCCAAAGCCTAACGACCAAAGCAAACCATCTGGTACATATACCACTGTGGTAAGTTAATATTTTTTTTTCTTCTTTTTTTTATGATTTCATAAAATTTCTTCTTCTTTTTATTTTCTGGATAAGAATTTACCTGATTAGAACTTGAAATTAGGAATGGACATCTCTCTTACGTTTATCATTTCGATATTACAAATTACAACGATGCAATTGCTACTTGAAAAGTCTATCCGCGGTAAAAAAGAAAATGAGACCTTGACTCAAATACCTTCGGCACGTTTTCTATTCTTAAAATGCGGAAGTTGTTTAAAAAGGAAGGTAAACCTTACTGCAATGAAGCTAATTACAGAGATCATTAATTTTTTAAACACGCATACACAATGCCATATAGATTTAACAATCTCCGATCCGATCGATCTCCATTGTTTTTTTCAGGCTACTACGATCACCCAGGCAACACAAAGTATTAAAAGTACATCGGATACGCATGGAGGGAGTACAAAGATTGTAACAAAGAAACCGACGACGGAGAGCATGGAAACGACGACACAATCGATTCGTTTATCGACTTTTCAAACGGTACAAAACAGCTCGTACGAAAAATTTACTACGTCTGCACCCTCCAAGAATATCACTAAAATCTCTACAGATAGTACAAAGTATTCGTCCAGTACGTCTGTCGCTTCAACAATTTCTAAACTATCAATCGGTACGACTCAAAAGCCAACAGTTCCGTTCAAAGTTTCGACTTTGTCCACAACTATAAGACCAATCGTTGGTACGTCGAAACCAATCACTAAAAAACCTTTACACACTACGGTATTACATACGACTACTCAAACGACTATTCAACGACCGATACAAACAACCACATCGAAAAGTATTATTACAACGACGGAAAAGATCGTACCTTCGACAAGATTTCCACCAAGAAACACAACATCGGTCAAGCCAGTGACTCAACAATTTACCAAGAGACCACCTACTGTTAGTACTAAGAGACCCCTTGTCACGAGCACGAAAAGACCTACCTTGTCTACCAAAAAACCAACTTTACCCACAAAAAAACCGACGGCTCCGAGTAATTCTTCGATTGGTTCCAGCTATGGAACGACAACGGTAGCGTCAACTTACTTGACGTCTAATAAGACGAAACCAACGTTTACAACGACCGAAAGCAATCTTTTGTCTTCAACCGAAGAGACACTTGTAACTTCGGTGACGGAAACTGTGGGCTTTGTAACTCGAAAGCCGATTACAATTACCACTGAGAAACCTATTTATCATAAAATCACGACCAAACCTAGACCAACAACGTTTGCGCCAGTTGTAACGACTATGATCAGTACGAAGCCTACTAAGATCGGTACATTAACTACTGATAGATTAGAAATATCTACCACGGAAAAGACAATTTTCCAAAATTCTACAAGTAATTCAACACCGGGTATCACCAAGTCTAAGCCAACTGAGAGTCCACCTAAAACTACGATAAAACCTATGAGGATCACAACACCTACGACCGTCTCTGTCGCTAGCCTCATTACTTCCTCTTCCTCGACTGCGAGTAGTCCAACGTTCAAGGTACCCGTCGTCAACCAGACTCTCGAAGAAGTACCACAAACTACACCGTCGTCTGGTTTGGTCACGTGGTCTTCGCATTCCGACGAAACACCAACTAAAGCAACCGACGTTTTATCCACGACTAAAAAACAAGATGGTAAGCTGAAGTTATGATCCGGAATATGTGAAAAGTTATTGATTATACTTACACGATGTATGAAAGAATCATTCAATTTTTAACGTTTGATATATCGATAATGCGTGGTTGATAGTATTGCAATCTAATACGGAAAATCGGCTTATATAATGAAACTACATTTCGCATATCCGCTCGTGTCCTTTCTCAACGGATATTCATTGTGTAACAAAACTCTCTTGTCGGCAATGGAAAATCATTTAGTAGAGAAATTCACGACGAAGCGTTATTATACCTTCCGCATTAATCAGTATTCAGAATAGCGGGTATCCGAGTGAATTTGATTGATTGCTTGGATATCTATCGCATTCTCGCTCATGTTTCCTTCCTTTTCATTCTATGTTCTCTTAATCGCTCGGATAATGGAAACTTACGATCGGATGTATTGATTTTTCTTCTTTGTTTATTAATTCAAACGAGATATTTTTATAAGTATGTTTGGTTATTCCTATATTTCCAACAATGACCCACATTAAATATCGTTTAACTTTTAAAGACGATGGAGCTTTAATTTTTCTATGAATTGAATCATAGAAAACTCAAAGTTTCGATCACGTAATATATAATTTGCATTGATGTGCAGCTTCTCGAGTAGAATGATCGTAAAAACGTTCTCATCCTTCTATTTTTAGAAGAAGTAACGCGCGAAGGATACGTGTTGCTCTCACGAGATATTAAGAATAGTATGCTTTCAAGGAACTTCATACTTCGTCGTAGTCTTATCGTAATTAAGCGATTATTTTGAGAATCAGCCGCATTTTTAGACACGTCAAATTCGAACGACTACTTTTGCGCGAAATTAGAGTTAATTCGAACCAAGTACTTTGTCTCCTGTTGCTTATTACACTGGTTCAAGGCCAGTTTACGGAGCTAGATCAAGATCAAAGAACAGGGTCGATGGTACAAATGGGTTGAAGAGACATCTCTCCTTCTCTCACTACGTTCAACAGCATCGTAAGAGGAGATAAAACTCTGTACGTCGGGCTGGGACGTCGTAACGGTTTAAACCATCCACCGTAATTTCTGTTCTCTCTTTTCCTTTCCGTCCTTCCACTATTCCTATCCAACTGTCTGAGAACCTTCCTAAGTCATTGTTAGCTCAACGGAACCTATTTCTTGTCGAACATCCAACGTTCTTTTTTATCTTTCGTTTTTTTTTTTTTACTCTTAAACATTCCGTTCTCTCATTTCAGAAATAACGGAGAGCGAATGGACACCCATAACCACGCCGGATGGTTGGGTAATGATCCAATCACCACCAACGACCGTTGAAACGTCCTCGGAAAATCCGGAAAGCACAACGACTAAATTGGACTCTGTGACGTCTACCTTATCGTCTACTTTACCTGGTAAAACGATTGTATCTTGCTTATCTTTTAGCCTGTTAACAGATATATCTAACAGTGTGTTATTTAAATGGAATATTTTATTAAAATTTGCGATACTTGACGATATTAATAGCAATTTTCTCAAATGATTCAGTGAGGTCAACGACGGAAGTTACAACGACTACGGAGCAAGTTACAGAGACGTCAACGATTCTGACGACGTTGTCAAGCATCGCTACTATAGCCGTTGATACGGAAACTCCGATATCGATAGAAACTTTAAATATGTCGGATTACAAGCAAGGTTATTGTACACGATCATTATCAAAATTTCGTTATTCACGTAAGAGTATTCACAGCAAATTTATATAGCTGGATAAACATGAAAAATGCATGCTAGAAAATTATTAGTATTACGACTGGATGCACCGAGATCGTCTCCGTTCTCCCGTATTTCCTACGCTTTTCTTTACTTTATCGAGAATCATGAGAGCTCACGGCGAAAAGATGTATAAATTGAAAATGCTGATATAGAAGGGGGAACTGTGTACGTAGCCAATGAGACGTTTGCTTCGCGTAAAGAACGTAGAGTGGGGTGAGAGAAAAAATAAAAGGAAGCACGTGACTTATACCGGTTCATCCAGTCGAATGAATTCGAGCACGTCCTCGTTCTCCAACATGGCCGTCGTCGTGACAACGACAAACCACCACGCAAATCTCTTCAAAGCAATAAACTCAACGATGCTTCTGCTTGCAGTTTGCGGAAGGAGAATATTTCCCGAGTCGAGAATCGTGGGTGGCAATCGTAGTACCTTTGGCAAGTGGCCTTGGCAGGTGAGTGGATAGAAAAAAAAAAGAATAAAAAGAAACCTAGTTTTTAATCTTTTTCTCACGATTTTTGCGTTACGTCTAATTTCTAAATAAAAAGAAAAAAAAAATACGGCGAAAGAAAAAGGAAAAGAACGAAGATGAAGGAAGATCACGTTTGTCGAAAGACCAAGTTGATCGACTAAGATAGTTAGGAAAGCTTTTGACTCGTCTCATTTCTCGGAAATGTCTATCCCGACGTTGTTTGCTCATTTTCTATCTAGACTACACAACGTACGGTCTCTTCTAATCAACGATCCTATCGTTTCTACGATGCGCGAACTTGAAAGATTGATTTACAGATCTCGTTACGTCAATGGAAGACATCTACCTATTTGCACAAATGTGGAGCAGCCTTGTTGAACGAGAATTGGGCTATTACCGCGGCACACTGTGTTGAAAAGTGAGTATACGAACGTTTTTATCCTACTTGTCTATACTTCTTCTACCTCTTTCATCTCTTCGATCTAATTTCAGTGTGTCACCGGCTGATTTATTATTGAGGATAGGAGAATACGATCTAGCGAACGAGGAAGAACCATATGGATTCCAAGAAAGGCGAGTACAGATCATAGCGAGTCATCCGCAATTCGATCCAAGAACTTTCGAATACGATCTCGCTCTTTTGAGATTCTACGAGCCACTTCCAACTTTCCAGCCAAACGTTTTGCCAATCTGTCTTCCGGATGACGATGAGACTTACGTTGGTCGTACAGCTTATGTTACTGGATGGGGAAGACTTTATGACGGTAGTTTAATTGTTTTCTTTATCTGTCCCTTTCTAACATCTTGTAAAAAGAAAAAGAAAATCTTTGGTAAACCGTTTCTTCATTTTTATATCTTACGTTTATTATTAAAATTTTCTTATCATCGATCTATAGAAGGACCACTGCCATCCATCTTACAAGAGGTTGCAGTACCGGTTATAAATAACACGGTTTGCGAAGCTATGTATAGAAATGCTGGCTATATCGAGCACATACCACATATCTTCATTTGCGCGGGATGGAGAAACGGTGGTTTTGATTCATGCGAAGTAAGATATTAAATATAATCTATACAACCTATAATAATAAATCGATATAGATTTGTTAAACGATATGTAAAAAATTGTCACGTTTTTTAGGGCGATAGCGGCGGCCCAATGGTGATTCAAAGGGCGCGAGACAAACGATGGATACTAGCGGGAATTATAAGTTGGGGAATTGGTTGTGCCGTACCGAATCAACCGGGCGTGTACACGCGTATTTCCGAATTTCGCGAATGGATCAATCAAATCTTACAATTCTAATCCGACTAATTAAAAAGTACGGAAGTTCTATGAATCGTCAGCGCAAATTAGAATTCTGCGCTCCGAGGAGGACTAGAAAACGAAGGAAAGGATGAATTCCGGAATAAAAATTCGTAGCTTTGATTTCGAATTTCCCGGGAAAGTGAAAATGGTGGGGAAACGTTCATAGATGCCACCTGACGTTAATGTTGAGAAAGAACGTTGGATAACTGAACTATCTGTATTATCAACAGTAACAGTAATGCACGACGAAAATTACGATTTGTACGATACGTGGCGTCGTTTGACAGGAAGTGCATCTCGACGTCATCATTTTTCTCGAAATCGCGCCTTGTTCGAATATCGATCGAAGAATGACCTTGTTATTTCTTTCTAAAAAAAAAAAAAATCTTTAATCTCAAAAGACCGTGCAATGCAAATGTATGAAAATTTGAGTTTTTCTTTTAAAACTCATTATTTTCCTTTGATCGGAAAAGGGAAGAGAATTGAACGGAATGATAAATTTGATGTGCCTCGGCTAAAATGGAATATCGAATGGAAATTGTGACGATAACAGGAGAATAAATCGAAAATAATTTTCATTCTCACGCTGCGATATAAATGCATGATTTACCAACGTATTTAGATATTGACGAACGACGATATTCAATCTCGAGCACATTTTAAAATACTTAAAATATCCGAGAAAAGTTATTCGCAATAATGTTTTTATTTGCATACGTAAAACTGATTGTTTCGCGCTTCACTGAACTCGATTTATATGCAATTATTCTCGTCGAATAGAATTTTTATATTCATCGTATCAAAACTCTGTAAACACTGATACGTTTGCAAGGTACATTTTTTTTTTTTAATTTTTTTCCTATCTTTTTAGAAGTAATCATACATGACCTTATGACGATTACTAGTGTCGATATTTCGAAATATTTTCATATGAATACAATTGGATATTCTATATGAATGCCAACATTTAGCATGAAAGAGACACGTTTTTATCGATAACAATTAAATTTGTATTTTCACGAGGATATGTACGAACATTGGGTCAAATTAATCGTTATTTATTTTACGACAATGATACGTAAAAGTGTTATTGTTTATTTACGAATTATCGATAGGACACGTATCATGCTTTATTGCCAACGAAGCGCCATAAACGGACAAAGTTTAGTTTAAATAGATTTTTTTTCTGAATTCTAGTGTAATTTTTACGTAAAGTAAAATCTCTGTTATCCGGACATTACAATTTTTCTGATTTTAAATATGTTAACAAAATTAAAAAAAAAAAAAAGAAATTCATATAATAAAATATTCGATTAACAATACTTTTATCGTACTCTCGAAAGATGCGATTATACTTCGCGCAGCTTAAGTTGGCAAAACGTGGCTCGAATGCATACATACGAGATGAAATCATTAATTATTGCTCTGATCGAAATAATTTCTTATTCACTTATTTTAATGATAAAACCTTGTCACATAATATGTGAAATAATTATTTAATTACTTATCACGAAATAAATATATTTTTTTACGATGGACCAATGGAACATTAATACAAAAGGCAATAATTAAAAATCCGTCTTGTATGTACTATATATAGACATTGACTATCGTGAAAATAATCGGCTCGTATCGTAGCAACAACGGGACGAGCGTTTCGACGTATCAACGTAGCGACGATGAAAACAAATGTTGAAACATTAATGATTATTCCTCGTTCGTTCGCGATGCATCATCGAAACGTTATTTAATTTAATTTATATAAGCGTGATGCGCGAGCGTTACAAATAAATAATTTATTTCCGCCGACGAGTCAGGTAACGTGAGAAAGTCGAACAGTCGCCATTCTGTAAATATTCAACGCCATCCATCGATCGTTCGGCTTTGCTCGACTCGTTGTATTATAGTTTTTTTTTTATTTCTTTTCTCTTATTTTTTATTTGTATCATTTTCTCTCTCTATCTCTCTCTCTCTCTATCTCTCTGTTTCTTTCTCTCTCTCTCTCTCTCTCTCTCTCTCTCTGTTTTTACGTTATTCGTTCTTTGCGAGAGATCTCGTTCTTTTTATATTCAGAATATGAGTTATTAAAGACGATAGACGTATAAAAAAAAAAAAAAGAAAAAAAGAAAAAGGAAACAAAATTATTCCGTAGCATGTTTATTTTCTTCCTGCTTTTTCTTTTCCTCATTCACTTATATCTCCTTTGTTTTTCTACTCTTCCAATCTCCTCGACTCTACAACTCTCGTCTCACCCTTTCTTTCATTCGGAAAGCTTTGCGTGGGTGACGAGCTTTATTTGCACAGCGATAAACGATTCCAACAGCAGTAGAGACGGCGCTGCAGTAGGGTACTCATGCAAAACCACCTACATATAATATATATATATATATATATATATATATATATATATATATACACACACCTATGTGAATGAGAAGCTTATGTACGGAGTGGTATAGATGAAAGAGAAAAAAATAAATGAATTTACTGAGGTCGTAGATTTAATAAGGAACTGTACGTTGTTATACCAAATATTGATCTTATATTTCGTTTATCTTTTTTACCTTACAAAAAATAAATAATGTATGAAAAAAAAAATAAATGTATGATCGTAATATAAAATAAATATTATATTTAAATAAAATCTATCGCGGAAATAATTATTTATATGTAATTTAATATATTATAAAACGAGATGTACATTATGAGTTTCGATATTTTTAATTTTGCAAATAAATGTTGCATTTTCTTTCTCAATATTTTTCATAATAATAAGAAAGCGTACTGCTTATCGATCTGTCGAGTACTGGCACCAAATTGTATGCGTAACTAAATGAGATATTAACGAGAAAATATGGACGTTGTTGTTTTGAACTTTTATCTATTTTTAAATTTAATAAAACGATTCTCATATGATTATATTTAAACTAAAAACAATTTTCTTTTTACAATCGTACCGTGAGATGTTTCGCTCAATGACAAAATGTAAATTTGTATACCGTGAAATTCATTTATAAAAAAAAAAAAACAAAAAATAAACTTTCGCAACTCGAAGAGCCAACGATGTTACTCATGAATATTGATTATAAAGTTAACGCGTCGGATTGCATCTCGTTCAGGTTTCCTTCCTATCTTCTTCGTTTATAATATTCGTTCATTCATTGAGAAAAAGCGAAATTTGTTGGAGAAAGACTTAAGAATATATTTGTAGTTGAACCAATGAAAAAAATTGATAAGATTTAATTTCGTCTTGAACAACCAAAACTGATAATTATTTTGGAAAAATTTTTTATCAATTACTGCTTTAATTTATTTAAAATTAATTATTTACAAGTTCATTTTTGTTTTTATTTAATTTAGACGTAATTATATATGCGAATAAATAATTTTAATTAAAAATTTGATAGGATTCGCAAGAAAAGATTATAGCTACATCCATTGTTAAAATAATTCATTACTTTTTCAAATATATTATACGCGAGTATGGATCTCGTTATTATTATGGAAACTTTTTTATTTTTAAAAGTATTTAGGTCAACTTTCTATACGGGTAAAAGTACGACATATTAAAATGATAGTCTTTTTCGTATCAAAGTGGATTGCATTTACCTGCTCCTTTGCTTTTTTACGAAGTAATAATTTATGTTTGACTAAATAAACAACCATCGAGCAATCAACTATATATTCTCCATTTTTGGAATAGCGATATTAAAACAAATTTATTGAATTACTTTGCAAGAATAAAATTCTTAATAGAAATAAGAAAAAGGATAATAGTCGGATCGAGGACGCATATAAATACGGGTTGAGAAAATAATTATCTACTGCCCGTATATATTAATACTTTTCCATGATTATACTTCTATACTTTTTGTCAATATTGATGCTAATAAGCTATATCATGTTCGACCATTTAAGAAATTGGCAGAAAATGAAAATTCGAAATTTTATAAGAAGTTATAGGAATTAGCAAATTTATTTTATTTCAAATTCGATATTAAGATTTCCGATGCGTTTCTCCAAGAAAATGTAATATTATAATAATATACTCATTATAAATACAATATATAAAAATTAAATAATCTTTTTTTAAACGCATCGAAATGTACAGCCATTAGCTCGGTAGTATTTACGTTACATCATTCGATATATCGAAAATAATACCAGATTATCCGGATCTCACCGCGTGGAGGTTGCTGTACATGGAGATCCACGGGCTAATCATCATGTCAATTAATCGCGTTTAATGAATCTGTTTTCAACTTGGTCGATAGTTGATCTAAGATTCATCAACCACGATTTTTCCCTATCCTACCCGGGAAGAAGAATGGATTTTATTATAAGAACATTATAAGAATATAATAAAAGAACAATTATAAAAGAACAAATAATAAAAGTAAAAATATTTTATATTTTTTTTTCAATATATTTTATACATCCCGGCAATGCATAAAATATATTTTATAACGACTAAGTTAATATTACCATTTGCACAATTCAACAAAAAATTATTAAATTCACTAAGTAAAAATTTAAAGCAAGAAAAAACGAAAGATAAGAAAGTATTAGTTAATGAATATTTGCTTAATTCGTCAATGAGTGTTACTTTATGTAAAGAGCTTTTTACAATAAAACAAAACTCATTTATTAATCAAGCAAAATATTTCAAAGTATCCATCCTTCTTCAATTAACTTAATTATTACGCCGTACAAGACAGTCAACCGTACTGTCATACCCTTAAAATCAATAACCCTAATAGTAACAATAAAACTTATAAAATAAATATTAAAAAGCTACCAGCATCAAGCACAAAAGCTGCATAAGCATTCAAAACCCAAACATGCCTTATCTACTAAAGCGATATGAAATAAAGAAGTTTTTTAAGCTTAATCTACTGAAATACTTTACCACATAATTACATTACACAACTACTTATAATCATAAATATTTTCTAATAACTAAAGATCAATATGATCATTTAGTGTATTAATTTTATGTATCTCCTTCAATGTTAATTTTTTTTATTTGGATAAGATAAATATGTTTGATGAGAAAACCTGAAAAATGAAAATTGCTTATTTGAAGAACGCATTAAAAATACGAGGAATAAAATTTACGTCCATGTATAAGGAAATGCAATTTTATTGCATATCGTTTATCTATGTATGTGAAAAATAAGAAACGAACCAAAGTTTTCTTTCAATTAGCGAGGAAAACCTATGACAGTGTAACGAATCATTACGAACGAATGATTATGAACGAAAAATCATGAAAGATCATGAAATTGTAGACATATATTTTATATATATATTTAATTAATTAATTTAAAGAAATGCTCCACCATCCATTTATTTCAAGACGGAAGTATACCACTTTTAGGAATATGAATTCAATAACTCTTTGCATTCCGTTGTCACCGATAATGCGACATTTGAGATACGAACTTCAAATCCATTGTCGCTGCTACGGCGACACGATTGTTTTGCTACCATGATCGTTTCAGTATAAACTGATGCGTATGTTTACATTAACGCATTCATAAACAGCGTTCACAACAAGTGTTTTTTACTACGCAAGAACTTACAACGTTTAGTTTCAGAACTAAGTTAGTTGTAAGTTCTTATATTATATAGTAAAGATGCAAGGCGAATTACGAATAATTATGATAATTACTATTTTTTATCCGAGACCAGACTTGATAAAAAGCTGGATATAATATGAGAGGAAAAGAAACGAGAATGTGTTGTATACCCTAAAGGACAGGAGAAAAAAAAATATTTTCGAGACCAGACTTAATAAAAAGCTGCATATAATGCGAAAGGAAAAGAAACGAGATTGCGTTGTATGCCCTAAAGAATAGGAGAAAAAAAATATTTTCGGTGCAATTTCAATAGCATATAATCTATTATCCATCTTTACAATTTTTGATTCACCTTCAGGGATGCAAATAAATACGTAAAAAATATAGCAGCCATTTCAGGCGCTCAAAACCGCGAAAATGATGTTAGTGAGTCCCACGATGCCCTGAAACAAAAATAAAATATATAGATCATGTAATATTATAAAACATACACTAGATGCATTTCTCAACCGAAATCCCTATCTATTCTTACAAATCCTGATAAAACGCGTAACTCTATGTTTAAATAATTACAAAAATTTTCGAAATATACTAATAAGAATAAAAAATATGTGAATCACTTTAATGTGATAAAAATCACAAGTAAAATTTAATTTAAAGTTAGTTGTCAAGAAAAAAAAAAGAAAAGAGTAATTAATATAATATTAAATATTAAAATTCAATACGTGAATTTAATTATTTCCTATTCAACCTTATGCATCTAGTGGATGATATGGCACGAACTTTACGTACCAAAAAGATGGAATGGTCCATCATCTGCACCTAGAATAATAACTATTGACGAGCAAATGACAACGTGGTAAAAGAAATTATGATAAGACTAAGAATCATTTTCAAAGGATGACGTGATCCTTTGAAAATGACTCCTCGTCGATAGTTGCCCTCTTGAGCCACAAAATTTGTGGGGGCCTCTTCGGCAAATAGCCTCTTCTTTGCTTCGTGCCCTAACTACTGCTGTGGGGCATTCCCTAATTGCAATGCACGAAATTATAAAAAAAAGAAAAAAATATATATATATATCGAACTATCCTAGCCTGTGGACGATCAATGGACCAAAAGAATCCAAAAATCGTGCACATTTACACAGGCACATTTACTCGAATACCCCAGCAGAATTAATCTAATTAATGAACCTATATTATTAACACTTCGCAAGAATTAAAAAATATCGAGCAGAATTAAAAAATCTAAGGATACATTTTATGGTCTTAATCTTTTATCTGACCATTTTGATCTTTAATATCTACTATTTTTATTTTAATATACTTATGCAACAAATTATATATTCTAAAAATCACGAAAATGCGAAGCGTTAATATACTTAATACTAAGTATCCGACATGTTAAAAAGTCTTTGCTAATTAGATAGAAAAAAATTTCTAAACAAATGCACAAAGATTTTTAAACTGTTGGATACTGATATATGTATATTGAAATACAAAGTGTCAGCAAATATGGAAAAAAAAGAAAAAAGAAAAAGAAAAAAAAAATAGAACATGAAAAATTTTTTTAAAAATTGCTGAAACTTTGCAAATATCCGGAGACGTCATTTTTCATTCCTGACTGGAAATTATACCCTGCGTCTCATCCGGTCCTACCTGCTTAAAATTAAATATACATTCACACAGAAAGATATGCTACCTGCCTGCCTATAACCTATATTTAAAAAATAGCAAAACATTCATTCCAACACATACACTCCACGGTTCTCTCACATACCGCCAGGGCGCAAAAAAGCCTACACTAGAGAGTATGCCCCGGGGCATCTCCGACACCCTAGCTCAACCGCGTATATCAACTAATTAGGGTTACGTACCAATTGCTGTAATCGACTGTCAAGGCTAATGATTATTGCGTAAATAACTAAAGCAAAAGATACTAGTACATACTAGTATATATACATACTAGTCATGTACGAGTATTTCAAAGTTTTCAGACAAAATGTCTGCTATTATATACTACGTATACAAAACGATATTAATAATAATATATTAATAAAATTAAATAGTAATAATTAAATTAAATTAAATATGCAAGATATTTATTTAAAAGTTATCGCGAACCAACATACGATTCACCACCTAACACGCACACACAGGTGAAATCGTACATTGGGCACAATCACTAACACTATGACAGCCGCCGAATGGGGAAAAACTTAAAACTAAACCCATATTAACTGTTTCTCACCTATACGAGTAACACCTGGGTACACGCATAGATGAAAACGCAGAAAAATGGGGGGGAGAAACGGGAATTAGTATATTAGAAGCTGAAAATCCTGATCTAAAAATTGATTAACTTATTATCTAGGGCCTACGGTCTATGACTCTATAAGTCTCTTTGTTTTTTTAGCAATTACTCTACTCGACTTTATTTTTCCTTTCAAAAACAATGACTCTACTGAGACTTTCTATTCATCAAGAGAATTAATGGAATATTTATGAAATTTATATGTAATAATAATTAAAAAATCCTCGGACGATTCTTCCCAACAAGCGATTATTCTAATCAATGAACAAGATCATAATCTATCGCTTATTTTTCAGAATCTATCCGTCGCGATTGTCTTCTTGCATATTTTTTAATAAATTCATAACGATATATCTAAGTAGATCGCGATTGAATAAACTATGTACGAAGCAATGCATGTAAATCATGTCACATGCTTTTTTTTTCAAAGAAATCGGACAAATGAATGTCCGATTTCGTGACTAATATCGCGAACAAATACGTACGAGAAAAGTGCTAATTAATTGCACTTGTAATTAAATTACTCGAATGATGCAAGAAGATCCTATCCTGAACTAATAAAAAGAAATATGTACAATGGAAAATATATACCACTCGCGAGTAAATCCAAAGAAGGAGTTACTCACGGTCATGCTCGTCAATAATTGAATGAAATAATTACAACCAATTACTCGTGTCGATTCGGACCTTTTGTCCTCGACATGATTGAGTAATCGGAGGGACTTAAAAATTAACTTACTACTTAAGAAGTTCTACGATGGCTCCAAAACACTGGACCGCGATTTAGGTCGAAATTGAGGGTGGAAGATTCGTAGTTGGTTGAAAATGAGGTAGGTCGACATCGAAGTTGGTCGAGATCCTCTTCAGTGATGCACTGACTCTAATTCGCGATAGTTATTTATTAACGGACGATCACTGAATTTACTTCGCGAAAATCTACTATATGTTATAAATACAGTCTGTGCGACTGTAAACAAATACAAAATACTTTGCGAACAAACACTGACTCTATTAATGACTGCCTTGCACGCAGTCGATTCAAATATATTTTTTCTAAAAATTACTTTATAAATCGCGACACGCGGTAAAATTTTTATCAACGAACAAACACTGACTCGACTTACGCGATTCTTCTTTTATTTGATCGATACAACACTCGATTTATTCATTGCCACGCGCACGAATGCAATGATTGTCTGAAAAATAAAAGAGAAACGAAATTATTAGTAAAAATGTTATAATTATAAAATGATCGATAACATCGAGGAAATATTTAAAAAGAAATTTACTCACCAAAGTCTTCATTTCTCCTTGCACGATGAGCATCCTGCCTCTGGATCATGCGTCAACATAAACACTGACTCTACTTCGCGAATTTATTTGATGACTCTAATCTTATTTTAATTAATAAAAATATTACGAGCAAAGATTGACTCTAATTCGCGCACTACTGCAACGATGATCTGTAAAATAAAGGAAATACAAAATTATTAGTATCATTGTTATAATAACAAATTGTTAGAATTATTGAAGAAATTTATAAAAAAGAAATTTACTTACTGAAGCGTTTGATGGCCCTTGCCCGACGAGCATCCTGCCCCAGGATCGTGAAGAACGCACTAATACGAGCATGACTCTAATTCGCGAATTTTAGATTTTACAAATTTAATTATATTTAAAATATATATAACGAGCAAACACTGACTCTAAGACCGCTTTGCACACGGTCACAAAAACATTTCTTCAAGCTGCCAGATGTATTACTGAAAAATAGCTTATTAAAACATACAATAAATACCATATAATACCTGTAAATCATCCCTGAAGGCTCAATATTTAAGAATTGAAAAATACATTAATTGAATTGAAGGTATAAAAAAATAAATTACTATTGAATTGCACCGAAATCTCCAACAATTAAGATTTCAAATCTCCATTAAGAGATTGTTGTATGTGGAGATCCAATTACGAAGTAGCGAACAAAACCGTCTCGAGTTTCCTGAAAAAAAATTATTACAATTTTTTAATGGAAGTATTTTACATGCTACATAATAATGATTCATTTATAATAATGATATTAGTTTATCATTATACATATGCTCAAATATTTTTAATTAGAGTAGAATATAATATTACTTACTCTCTGATAAAACCGTGTATTACTTGCGAGAAGGTTCGTAACAGAATGACCGTACTTCTACGACTGCTACAAAGCGAACGTTCGGTCGTATATTGTTGTTGCCTCGGTAGAAGGGATTCCCTGGAATTACGTATCCAAAAACTAACAATAGAGTACGTCGGCTTTAACTACCTTTATGTATATGTAAGAATGTATACAAAGTTCGAACAGCCCGAATTTATTTGGTGTTACACGTACGAAGAGGAGCGAAAGAAAACTGCGATATCCTACGGTATTTCGTTTCTTTTAATTCTTAGAATATGACGTATGTATCTACATAAGGAATCTTCTTATTAATATATATATATATGGTATATATTTCATATATATAGCATATATATGTATGATATGCGATATTATATATATATATGATACGCAATATATATGTATATACAATAGTATTATGCGATATGTGGAATATATAATGTGAATACTGTATTATAAGAACGCTTTATAAAATGTATGACATGTTAAGTATGGATATGTAACATAAATATACATATATATGCATGTATATGTGTGACGGTATAGGTTAGTAAGTATGGCTACGTATATGTGTGTATACGTATATACGTAGTATACCTATATATGTATAGATATGTACGAAAATGAAATATGACACGAAATACGATCGCTTATGATTAATAAACGATAAATAATCGCACTGATCACTATTAAAACACACGAGAAGTAAAAATATCGTAGAAATAAGACCGAAAATTAGGAAAAAGCGTATCTACGAAGGAACGCCGAGGCGACGATTTTATTTTCACGGATATTTCTTAAACGCGACAATGCCCCGACTCACGAATACTCACGCGTGGAACACGCGTGTTCGGCTATCGATTGATATATGAGAAGATGATGTATGTTCGAAAAAAATATACTAATTACCTGTAATTACGAGGACGATGAAATTCTCCTGCAGTCTGGCACGCACGAATCCAAAATGGCGTTAATGCGTTG
Source organism: Vespula vulgaris (assembly GCF_905475345.1). Classification (NCBI taxonomy): domain Eukaryota; kingdom Metazoa; phylum Arthropoda; class Insecta; order Hymenoptera; family Vespidae; genus Vespula; species Vespula vulgaris. The sequence goes on along the minus strand of NC_066601.1, from coordinate 4,306,384 downwards.
GTAGGATAATCGCATCTTCCACATCGCGCATGCGCATAGCCTCACGAGTTTCATGGCCGTCATAAAAATTCGTGATTTTTCGATCTATTATCGGAAAATATCAAAATGTTAAAAATTCGTCTCGGAGCTTAAAAAACTATCGAATCGGGTAGTTTTTCACCCTAAATGAGAAAATCAATTGCTCAAGATAGCCTATCTATTAAAATAAGATCGAAAACGAGAGTTAAATATGAAGACGAAATGTACGTAGTACGAAGCTTCATTTTTTTAATCGCGAATATTTTTTAAACGCGATAATGCTTCGACTTGCGAACATTCACGCGTGAAACACGCGTGTTTGACTATCGATTGATATATTGGAAGATATTAGACGTTCGAAAAAAATATGTTAATTACCTGTAATTAAGAGGACGATGTTTACCCCGTGCTATCTTGACAGCGTTCACGAAACGACAACAGCGCCAATTCGAATCGTCGAACAGGAACTTTTGATTGGTAGTTCGTATTTCAATTCGTATTTATAAAGCGCCAATTTCAATATAAACGATTGAATAATCAAAAAGATTGTTTAAATTTATTCTATTTTATCTTGAAAACTTGTTCGAGCCGAGTTTGTATTAATAAAATAATTGATAAGTAACAACTTGATAAGTAATATAATAATATCTTAATAAGTAATACGCGAGTATTACGAGTAAAACTATATAAGAGTTTAACAAGATATTTCAAGTCGGAAGTAGTCAGAAATCTTCGGGCGATCCTTAGAAACAAAAGAGAATGTGCGAAAGTGGAATTCCGCGCGTAAAAGATAAAATTCAAATTACCTTTGTCCGAAGCGTGAGAAATTTTAAGATTATAATCGATTAAGATTATTACAATCCAATTAACCATAATTACAATAGGCCAATAAATTATTTTTCTATGCAAAACTACACTTGAGAATATAATTACAGTATTTACAATATATAAACCTTACATTTAAGTGAAACTATTAGAAAACGATATGTTTCGCGATAGAAATAGTTTTCATTTCACATTATTATTTTTTACTTAACGATATTAAAAATATATAATCAACGTATTAGTTAATAATCTCGGTTAATTAATATTTTCTCGACTTTCGTGACTCATTCCATACCTTTTATATATTTCTTTTTCAACGAAAGAATCAAGAATAGAAAGACGATCAGAAAAGAAACGTAAGATTTTCTTTTTCCCACGTAGATTAGACAAATGTTATGGGGTTTGAAATAATGTTTTCTGTTTCCATGATTATCACGTGGAAAAATCGTTGAAAATGTCACAACCGTGACAGACCATGGATGGATGTTACTGGACCGGGTCAAGTGGCTTTGGAGAAAGCCAGCTACCTCCGCCTTTTCCTTATGGAGTCACGAAACTGTTCGCAGTAGCCGTAGTAAACTATTGCTGGCCTTTGTCGTCAGTGTCATGGCCAATTGAAATCGTCGATGCGAAAAGAAGAGGAAACGTCGATTTGTCGAAAATATTTACATGCTTAAACGATCCGAAAAATTCGATTTAACAATCAAAATATCCACAAAAAATGTATTGAGAATGTCAGGGTCGTTGATATTTCGTCATCGTTCCATATACAACGACACAATCACGTGTTAGCTCTGGAGGTGACAGGATCGATTAAGGGATTTTATACGCATGACTGCTAGAGCTAGGGTTGCGAACTAAACTTAATAATCGCATGATGACGCGAATACACGTTTCCGTACTCCTAAATGAATGATCAAAGGGTCGAACGAGTTTCTTAATTTTTTTCATATTTTTAAACTTACCAATTATTTTTAAATTAAATTAGAAAATTTTTTTTAGCTCGGTTTCTCATACACGAGCCTTCTTTCTAAATTAGACATGCCATTTTTATAAACGTTAATAGAACTTAATGATATTTCTACGATGAAAAAAATGAAAAAAAAGATATTTCAAATTTCACTATGCAGACGATATTTATCGCAAATTTGAGATCTGTCGATGAAAAGAATGAAAAATGAAAAGAATATAATAAGCTTATGGGACTCTCTCGAATGGCTCGTGCAACGGTAAAGAAAAATGACGGGCGTGACTCGAAGGAGCTATGGATAATTCTGACCCAGTTTGCAATTGATATCCTGGGTCATGACCATGGTCGATTGTTGTCTCTTTAGTCGTCTCTTCGTGCGTTTCTTCTTATGAGGTCACGACCCAAATGCATCGAATGTTTCCCTAGGATTAGGCGATTTAACGATCATCCAACGATTTATAGCTACGTCATGTGACATTTATCCCTATTAGGTATTCCTCTCCGAAGACTTCTGAACGTGTTTCTCGTCTGGGTCACCGACATAGGAATCTAAAGATCGATGTTACGCGAACTGCATTCGAGCTTGCGATAGAAAACAAACGTGTTCTTTGCGATTAGAAGTAAAATATTGTTATACGAATAGAAATTATTTGTCGCGATTAAAAAAATATTATAGGAATTCTAGAAAAAATTTGTTTCTTAAATCAACAAAATAAATTCGATTTATTCGTATCACTTTCTCAAATAGGTAATAAACAGATATTTAATCGATCAGACTTTTATTGTTTCCAGGTCATTAATAACAGTTCATTTACGAGGATAGATTCAGTAAGTTCTGACCGCGATACCTGAACTGAAATTTAAAGTAAAAAAGTAAATTTTCGCCCGGTCAAAGGAGAACGAAATGTAAACAGTTGGATTAACATCGGCTATGACATCATTACGTACGTACGAATTTAGAAAGTTCCGTCGTCATGCTTCGTACTCTTGTCACGACGTAAGGATCGCGGAATCTATAAAAGAAAGCAATATATCCACTTGCCGAAGCGGCGAACGTATAAAAATTTGTTCGAGCCGGCACAGGTTCTGTCCCACTTACAAGGAGTCACGATCAAGGTCAGCGGCACTTGTACTTGCCAGGCACCGACCACGAGGAGTCGCCTTCTCCTGATCTGCGTGTTTATGATCACGAGGAAAGAAGAACTTATCTCGATTTGTGGGAGCGAAAGTAATAATGATAATAATCGTTATCAGAAATATTCGATTAATACCATCATCATCATAGTTTGTTAATTAATTTTATAACTAATTTTCAATGTACTTATACATATCTCTCTGAATATTATCCAATGTAAATAGACTGACGTAGAAGCAATCAAAGATGTCATTTGATAATATTTCGATTATTAATTTCATACCTTACTATCTGGAGATAGTTTATTATCTATCGAAGTTGCAGCGAGAGTCTCTTTATCGAACTAATTGCATGTACCTGTGTAAATAGTATCTCGTTGAGTCTACACATAACGATAAATCATTCTATCGAGAAACTGGGAAATTGCTGATAACACGAAGATCCACAGTCTGAGTTTTAGCAATCTCCTATTCGGAACGTCGTTCATGCGATTCAATCGCATTGGAACTTCTCGCTAGTAGGTCAGTTTCTCTGGTCTTTAAATTTCGAGATCGTTTCGAGATTTATTTCAAGATTGACATTTTTATTCACTTTCATTGGGATAATCTCATAACAACATTTTTGGAATTCTCGATAAAATTGAAATTTGAAAAAGGATGTCGATCGTACGTAATCTCCCCTACTTTGTATACTTCCTTGAAACATATATTTCCAGGAAAATATACTGCATTAAATTTATAACATATTTTATAAGAGATTAGCCAGGAGATAGGAATTATACCAAGAAATTACTATTCTAACTTCATACGTGCTCGCAATCTTAACAAAATTCTCTGAAAAATACCTTTATAAAGAAAAGTAATAAACACCTAGTTCGCGTCTAACATTTTTGCTCCTTTTTTGCCATAACGTTCCCAGCTATATTTTATAACAAATGACACGTTACACGTGTAATATACCGTATGAGCTGTATAATACCATTACCGCTAAGGAAATGGAAACAAAAATTTTGACACCGTACGATAAGGTCCAAGTTACGAGATCATAACCAGGAATCGGACTCATTTGTTTCTACTTTGTTTTATGAGAAAAGCTCTAGGTTAAGATCATTATCCAACGGAATTCTCGCTGGCCAAAAGTCATAAGGTGAACATAAAGTACCGTAAAAGACGGCATCTTTTGTCTGACCTACTTCAAGAACAGCACAGCCTCCGGGCTTTCGTACCTTTGGGACGATCAGGTGACAAGGGGTAAGCAGGTAACTAAAAGATAAACGATAGAGATAACAAATACATTGGAGATAGGGGCACGTTAAACTCGATCGCATGCGAGATTATAAAATCAACGACTGTTCCGGATAAGCAACGATGTATAAATAAAAGCTGTGAAAAATAACAACACGATAAAATACCAACGATGAAACGAACGAGAGAAAGTATCGATAACGCGACCTCGAGTATCCGTGATCTCGAACAAAACTCGAAGCGTGATCAATTGATTTGACATAAGTTTCTAGAGCGAAGCATTTATCATAGTTGAAAAGAAAGTTTGTTTTCCTATTATCGCTGTAGTAATTTTCGCGATCGTAAGTCCTTTACTTACGAAACTATCCATGTATCGATATTTTTAAACGTTAAATTAAATAGCGAATACAATAAATATATCATTCTTTATTTCTCATTTACAAATTAATATTTATAGTATCAGTTCAGCGTACACGTTCGGTATTAACTTATTTCTCGAATAATGTGGATGAGATTAATTTGAAAGGATAAACGAACAGAAAGAGATACGACGATCATCTCGAGACCGTTATCAGGATTGCACCGCGAATCTACATTTAAATAATCTACGTGGAGATTTCTCTCCTTCTTTCTGATCATACTTGCTTTCCGGAAATCGTCATTTTCTCATCGAGTAGAGAGAATTATAGAGTACTTTTCGAATTATGCTTATTCGATAGAAAGATAAACTGTGCCGATAAATTATAAACTATCGACTAAAAAAAAGGAAACGTAGAAAAATAAACAGACATCTTTCTTCAGCTTCGACGAAAGACGAGGACGTCCTTGCAAGCAATTTAGAGAAAGAAAAAAGGAAGGAATTGACGTAAATAAAAAGAAAATTGCAACATGCCTGTTTATCGATCGTCTACTTCCAGGCCGTGGATAAAGTATAGATTTTTAAAGGCTCGTTTTGACCTTTTCTATGACTAAAGGGAATAGCTCCTATAAAAACTATATATATATATATATATATATATATATATATATATATATATATATATATATAGAAATATATAAGAAATATAAGTTACAAAACTTCGAAAGTACACTTGAGTTTGACTCGGTCGAGTCTTACGAATTTCATATATTCCATATATACGATCCACAGATCATAAATATCTTTCAAAAATAAAGCATCGTATGGAAAAACTTGAACTTATTTTTATACAAGAAATCACTCTATATATGTATATCAGAAAGCAGGAGTACCGTAATACGAAGATGCAAGCTAAATGTCAAAGGTCTGTTCTATGCTCTCTCTCTCTCTCTCTTTTTTCTTCAAAATTGTTGGACGTAAATTGCTTATGCGTTAGCTATACATTGGGAAGTTAATATAACTTTGTGAAGCCGCATATACAATGCCCGATATCCATAGTAAGATTAATTCGACGATGCAGACTGTGGAAACCGCTATCGTACGTATGATTCTATATGATGCTCGTCCCGACGAGGTCACAATTAGTTAAAAGAAATCGACATGGTTCGCTGGTGTGACTCCGAAATGAAGAGAAATTCGACTGCCTGAAACCAATTAAAATTTCCAACGATGTCTACCCATTGTTAGAAGGTTCGCAATATTTTATCATTCGACAGTTTATTCTAGATACGCATCGAGCTCGTGAAAATTGAACTAGTTATTATTCAGTAAATTAATTATACAAATTTCTCTCTCTCTGCCTCCCTCAGGAATAAATATAATTTACATTGAACTTTCATTGAAATCAGGTAAATTTCAAGTGAAATAGAAAGGTATATTGCGAATGACCGCACATGGAATAGAAAGTATAATATAAATATATGTATATTTATACATATATATACGCTTTCTTTGAGGCTTATATAAAATTTTCAATCGTATTATCCTCGCAACGTGTCGCTTTTGAAATAATCTTTCAGAAAGATATCTAATCGTGTATTACGAATGAAAAAAGAAAGAAAGAAAGAAAAAAGAATGATAAAGATCATCCGACTTGCCTTGAATGTACACGTTTGAATTAGGATTGCAAACGAGGAGGTTGAGATGGTGTCGAGAGGAGTCGAAAGCGAGAAAAGACATAGGCCGAGGACGTGGGGTCTAAGCACAGCGAAACGTTTCCTGAATGGATAGAGACGAGCGGAAGGTGGAGGTTGCGTGGACGTTGCGATGAGTAGGACAGTGTGTCGGTGTCGTGCACGCTGAGCCCCGTTCTTCTCCACGTGACCTGGCCACTGGCCCACTTTGGTTTCTCCTGCTCTCTTTCTTACTCTCTTCCCCACTCTTCTGATCGTCTTCTCCTTCCAGTTACCTGCTTTCTTTCTTCCTCTCCTTTTCCTACCTTTCTCCAAGAGCCATCGTCTTCTTCCTCATATATTTTCTTAACCCACCCTCCCTCCCCTACTTCTCAAAGTTTATCCCACCACTCTGGGCCTGTTACCACCACCATCACCATCACCATTCTCCTTGCGACGTCCACCACCAACCTCAGTCGCGTTTTCCAAGGCGCCGCTCGTGACATTGCCACGCGATTCCAGCACATGCCGTGGCACGGGGTACAACGGACAGGTACCATCCAGTTCACTGCCCGGATGGTCAATAGTGCGCGATAAGCTAATCGGTGCTCTTGTGGACGAACACCCAGGAACCGATTCAAAAGATTCTTTCGTTCTTTTATATATCTTTCTCTTTCTATCTCCTTTTCTCTCTCTTTCTCTCTCTCTCTCTTTCTCTTTCTGTTTCTCTCTCTCTCTCTCTCTCTTTCTCTCTTCCTCTCTTTCTCTCGCTCTTTATCCGTCGAACAGTGTCACGAGTTCATGGATTTTTCTTTTTGCTTCGTTTCTCTCTTTTATTTCGAAAGAATTTTCGTCGATGACAAGTCGAATTAATTCTCGTTTTTCGGATCGATGCTGGAATCTCGATCGTATTCATCCACGTTTCTATTCACGTGGACGCGGAACTAATGTAAACGTGACCCTTCTGCCAGCCAAGTCAAGGAAAAGAAGTTGAGGAGAGAAGCTACGGTAAAAATTGAGTGAAGAAGTGCCAAAGGTAACGGAAGAGGATAGAGTCCAAGAAGTGACCTTGACAACTCGGAAAGGAAAACGTCGAGAGAGCCGTCCGCGATCTCCGTCGAGAACTATTCACGGTTCCTTCTTCGAGGTGACGGCCACGACAGGATTTCTTTACGAGTGCCAAGAAAGAGTTATGAAACGTTCTTAAAAGGCAGACAGTTGCAAACGGTTATTGCACTGCACGGTGAGTGACATGACATTTTTTAGATACCTACCTTTGCTTTGTAAGAACTTATGTGGTCACAATGTGTATTCGATGTTGTCATTTGATAGCGCATTTGACAAATTCTTTAAATAATTATCCAAATAATTAATTCGATGTGATGTGATTATATATCCTTACGATATTCATCGACATCGATTGTATTATTTACTTCGTTTAATTCTCATTTAACGAGATTTAATCTTACGATTTAATCTTTGATCGAACGTGAACGTTAATCGTGACAAAAATATTCGTGCAATCGTCTGGAATCGATGTAATCGTATCCAAAGAACATCGATCGAACTATACACGGTACATCGATTTCCCGTGAAAGAGATTAATCTCGTTGCAAAATACGACGATGAACTTTCGGTCGCTATTAATAATGACGCGTGCCGGTCGTTATATCGAACGCGAGTCTGCGCCATGCTTTCGATGTTCTTTTTGGTTCGCGAGCACTGTAATTACAACGGAATGAACGTTCATTAATATATCTTTCCGCCATTATTTCAAATGATCATTCCTAACGTTCCTAAGACGTAATAATACGTTATGGCATTCCTCTCTCTAACGTAATTTCTTCTTCTAAAGATATAGCTCAGTTTTATTATTTTTTTCTATTTCACATTTTCTGTAAGTCTCTTCGCTGTTAATATTATCGACACTTGTATTACTTTATTCTCATTACTGAAATAATTTTGATCACGTCTTTGCGACCTTGGTCACTTCAAGGATCCTCGATTTATTTATTTTTTTTCGAGAACGAACGAACGAAGACGACGAGAAAAATTGCGGAAGAATCGTCTGGTAGTTTATCGAAACCAGGACGCAATCGGGAATCGATGCGATCGTTGGCAGGGGCCAGCCTGATCATGAAGCCAGGAGAAAGCTGCCTTTCCGACTTTGGCCCGTAGTAAAACGAGGTGTTCCGATATAGACATGGAGGAGATCATTCGGCATGCTTCATTGCTCCATCGTATCCTCTTTCTTTCTTTTTTTTTTACGCTAACTTTCTTTATAATCATCTATCTTTCCGAACAATTGATTTTTGAGAACTGTCTTGATGCTATTGAGGAAGAATTTCTAAGAGTTCGACCATAATTCATTCGTTTTTTCACATATTATCTAGCGGTATAGATCATTGATCATAGGTATGATTTTTCTTTTTAAGAAAAACGTTCTCACGTTCTCGACATTTTTCAGAGCACGGTATCGACGACTCGTTATAAAAAGAAGGAAAAAAGAACAAAACAAAAATTAACATGGTAGATCGAAATTTCTCACTTATTGCCTCGAGATGTAAACGCTTTCTTGAACTATGCTTTTTTGTTTGCATAACTTCACTTTAAACGGTAGTACTGCTACTTCGAGAATTTGACATTGTTTCGATTATTCGGTAAAAAATTGAAACGTCTTGAAAAGATGTACCCAGACTTCTGGGAAATGCGGGCCGTGGATTTTACATTCGGCTAAAGATAAATTGATTTTTCACATTGACCTCAGAGTAGCCAGTGGATCTACCGTAGACGCAAATGTAGACGGGTTCTCTGACGTTCTTCCAACTCAGGCTTGCCTCGATGGTGTCGAATGGTTAACGTGCTAACGGGTTATACCAACGTCACTTATTCCAATTTAGTATTTCAATGAATGTGGATCATCGTCCAGTCGACTTTGAATAAATTTATATACAATGCAAATGCAGTCACTTAAAAATTTCAATTGTTAATTTGAAATATAAATTGGATTTTCCAAGGTACAAAATAAATAATCGATAAATAATCAAATACGTGAGCAAGTTATATATAGGATATTTGAAGACATTACCTCAAATTTAAATTAGCAAAACCTCTGCATGTCCTGATCACCTATGACCTGAAATAAAGATAAACGCGTTGATTCTCTTCTTCTCTTTTCTCTTCGTCTTCGTCTTTCTCCTTTGGCCTCGATAAGAAGAGAAAAGTTTAGCCCGTATGATCGTCCACGTACTATCACTTTCATGACAAGAGAGAAGAAGAAGGAGGAATGCGATCCTCCTCGCTCGTGCACGTTTCGTTCGGTGCATTCAAGTCGAACTAACTTGCGCGAATGCCGATCGGTTTTGCACGAACGATCGAGCCCGTAATGTGTCGTTAAATCTCCGAGTGAAAGCAAAGGAAGAACAAAGTCCCTTTCATGAGAGTGCCGCCTCGATCTACGCATCCTTTTCTCATCGAATTTATTCCGTTATATCGTATCCTTCGTAACTTTTATCTACGTCAGAAAATGATACTTCGTTCATGACTATATAATTAAATTATTTCCCGAGCAGAACTTTGAACGTACGTATTTTTACAACTATATCGTACTAACTAATTAAATGAATGAAATCAATACCTTATATTATTTTGATATAAAAATTGATTGAGAAAACGAATTGATTCGATCGATTATTTTTTCTTTCTTTTTAATAATCAATGACCCGTGTATTCCACTATTCCAATTCTTATCAATATTTTTTTTTTTCGATAATTTCCGCCGATAGAATTTCTTGCGACGTTTCAACTAAAACAGAATTTGCAAATTGAACGGAAGAAGGATGATTGTGATTCCTTTACGAAGGAAACGAGGTCGACCGATGGTACCTACGAAGAACGCCGACTAATGGAACAGCGAGTTTCTCTATGGGCGATCATTTCTTAGCGAAAAGAAATAGAAAAAGGAGGGTACGACGTTTGAAAGAAACATTAACGACAAAAAGATCGTACTGGTGTACTCGTAGAATGACACACGCTTCTTATTTTTCTTCTATTCATCTCATTCTCTATTGTATATACTTTGGATCGTAAAAGGACGATAATCGTAATAGAGTTTCTCTCCTGTGTTTTCTCTTGTGTCTTCTTGATATTTTATTTTGTACTTTCACGATTCGTGAGATTTTTTTTTTTTTTTAAATGTCTCACAATCAATTCGATTTATTTTATTCGCTGATATTGTCTCTGATATTGATCTTGACGTTTTTAATAGTTTTTTACTTCGTTGATACGACTTCCGAGATCGACGTCCAGACTCGCGATGACTCGAAGAAGTCTCGAGGGTAAACTAATCGGGTCACCCAGATCCAACAATCGAGTGATGCCGCCGAACTAAGCTTTCTCCAAGTGTTGGTGACATGCTCGAGTGCTCGAGAGATGCGCTCGTAGATTGTCAAGAGAAGAAGAAAGAGAAAAAGAAATAGAAAAAGAAAGAGAAAAAGACGAACCTGCGTATAGCTTGCGTGAACATGTACGCACCTGTGCACGCTCTCCTCTTACGTTGTTCCTATTGATGAACGGCCAATGAACGCGGAAGAATTTTCGAATCACCGACAGTGTCCCTACTCGACTCTTTCGATTCCTTTTCTTGAATATCCTGAAAGTTCTGACAGGGTGAACAAGATGCGACACGATAGGTACATACATCGTACGATCTTCCTCTTCCTCTCTCTCTCTCTCTCTTTCTGTCTGTCTCTCTTTTTCTTTTTTTCTTTCTCTCTTTTTATTTTTATCATTGTCATTATTATTATTAAATGACAAATGTTCTCGAAATTCGCTTGATAAATTTAAGTTTTCTACGAATAATTGTGAAGAAACGTCATTTTTTCCAAGCGATTACTATAGTCGAATGATTTAATTAAATTAACAATCAACAATTTGTTTTGGATCGTCTTTTAATACGGCTTGGTTTGTCGCAATCGATACTACTTGCAACGTGAAACGGGAGAATGTTGAGTGAAACGAAACACTTTGAAGGAAAGTGACTTCCGTGTACTCACGCGTGAACATTTACGTGCGTTGGTACACGCTTATAAAAGAGAGAACGAAAGGAAACGAATGTTAAAGCGTCTAAGAATCTTCTAATTCGATTTAGATATTTGTTATGTATGTACTACATCTTGTGTCTTCGAATAACAGATTAAATTTGTTTAATGTCTTATCTTTAATTTTTATAACGAGTCACAGAAATATTGATCTTTTAATTAACAAATGTATCTATTAAAACTCCATTCATTATGATTCATCTTCCCTATACTTGTGAAATACTTAAATATTTTAATTTTGGATTAACTAAGTGCAAAAGAGAGTTAATGACGGGGGGATTCACACGCGCGTAAACGAATCGGCTTAACGGTTTACGTGAAAAATCAGAGCGGCACGTAGGGTATAATTAAATTTTTAAAAAATTAATTTTTTCATTAAGGTGAGATGGTCACCCAGAAAAGAAATAACGCGTGCTACATGAGACCCATTCCTATATGATTGACGTTTTATATTTCATAACGATAAGTCCAATAATTATGCTAGTTTGTGTTCTCGAAATAATACGTACAAAGTTAAACAAAAATTCAATATTCATGAAATTAATTCGAATTGATTATTTGTAAAAAAAAAAATAGAATAAAGTTGATTTTTCAAAAGATGCGAAATAAAAGATAGAATAAAGATGAAAAAGAAATAGAAAGAACACAGAGAGAGATGGGAATTAGGTTACTGGTGTAGAGTCAGATGATCAATTAGCATGCCAGTCTTTTTAAGAACTCATCGAATTATTCTTACGACTACTAAAATTCAATCTTCCCATATATTTTCTTTGCTTCTCTTTCAGTCATTCTCATCTTCGACCGTGTTTACCTATGTATGTGGATATCGTAAACGTACGACGACTGTAATGAACCACTCTGCCCGTCCGATGAATATAACGGGATTTTGTACGCGTAGAAAGACTCATTTGTCTGTGTGCGTGTACGAACAAGTCGATACTTTTCGAGAAGAGGTTCGAGAGAAAGAGAGACGATGAAATGTGGTCCAGGCCTCTCAAAAGATTTTCGTGGACCTTGGCCAAGTTTCATGAACTAGGTTTTATCGACGATCGATGATCAAACTCCAGAGGTCTTCTAATTTATGATTTTGTTTTTGGCATTTAATATACAATACGCTATTAAAAAGAGTTTTATTAAAGAAGATACTTAATTTTTAAAAATTGTTTTCTAATACCAACTTATGCACGTATTTCAAATAAAAATTATATTTTTTAATACTTGAAGAATAAAAAATGAATCAATTGTATTAGTAACGTATGATACATAGATGATAAATATATATATATATAGAAAGAGAGAGAGAGAGAGAGTAATTTATTCATCACGCTATTTATCTACACAGTCTTTAGTAAAAATGTAAAAACGAATAAAGCGTAGAATAAATTACAATAAATATATTTAACAATGTCATTTTTGAATATATTAAACATTATAATTTGGAATGATTGACATTAAGATATTTGCAAACTAATGATTTTAAATGATTAATTTTTTAGATAATTTTGTTATCGAAAAGAGATAGGAATTTTTGATACTCAGTGAGTACGTCAGGTTGTCACCTTCCGATTTCCAGTTTCCGCGTCGCATACTGGAGTCGATATTCTTGTACCGTTATTACGGACGGACGAGCACGTCGATCTCCGCTAAGCGAAGCCGAGAATTAGATCGACGTAGCGGCTATTTCTCATTGCGTACCGATACACTTGTTGTTTAAACTACAATAAAAAAGAAAAGAGTATGAAAAAAAATTTGTTACATAAGACGGATCACTTTCATAGGGTCGTAATAATCTCAATCGAGAAAACATAAACCAATCGTGAAATTTCTCGCGAGATAGTTCGAGAATCTAGATTCTCTTGGCCTCTTTCATACGCTCTAACGTTCATTTAAATTAACAACAATTAACATGATCTCTTTTTTTTTTGTCAATTTATAAAATCCATGCCGACTCTTTGTGTTCACAGATGGCTACTGGAACTAATTTTTGTCTATTTCTCGCCTTCCTGGTTTCGACGTCTGCCTTGTCGGTTTCCAATGCACCTCAAAACAAAGGTAATAGTCATCTCGTACATAACTGTGTAACTCTATAGTCGGATAACTATATTTTGTAAGAAAATGATTTCTTCCTAAGGACTGAGTCTATTTAGTCAACTCCGTTTGGTATCTCGAGTAACGATAAAGAAAATATTTACAAGTGAATATTTTAATATTAATACTGTCAAAACGTTAAAAATTATGACAACATTCTCATTGTTGTTTGCCGAATAATTTATACTCGAGAGTTTTAAAGCGACTCTCTATCTCTCTCTGTAGGATAACACACCGAAATAACTTGTGAAATTAAATGCATACTCGTTTGGTATCATTTTAAATACATACTTTCTGTGGTTTAAAAGGAAACTATTAGAAAAGAAGAAATATTACGACTTTGCAGAAGATATGCAAATTTCTCGTGGTTTATCCGTGAAGGTGTGTATTAAACAGTCAATAATGACACCAATTTCTACTTACTCTTTTTTTTATTTATTCATTTTTTTCCACCTTTAAATATCTACTCTCTCAACTTCGTTGTACTTTGAATTACGAAAATATCTTCTCTTGCCTCTCTATTCATCGTTGTTGTCGTCGTCGACACGTGACACCAAATTCTACTTCCCGTCTCTTATTCTCCTTCGAAAGTCGAGTATACCTACGCTTCTTTGCAAGTATTCGCATATACCTATTCCATTTCGAGAAGCTACTTATGCATGCTGGAGGTATAGCAACCGTTTAAGATCTCATTTTAAAGTGGCACGATCTTTTGCCGAGAGAAGTTTTAAAAGTCTGTATAAGGAGAATTTAATGTTCCGCATGTGTGCGACTTGCACGGATATTTTAGAAAATTGTCCAAAATTTATAATTCCTTTTAACAGAGATAAAAAAATATATATATACATACATATATTTATTCCTGCGTTAAAACATTACGGAGTTTAAAATACTCACGAATAAGTATATGCTATATGTGATATCTGCTATTAACTGTCGGACTGTTCGTTCCTTTATCGAAAATTTCACCTTTCTCCACTTTCACGCGTTGATCCGTGTCATGCGAAACAACGGTATTTGATGATGGTACTTTGAATGTAACGTACATATGTCGAGAATTTGGATAATTTTATATAATTTGTAGCAGACATATTTAAATAAGAAATTAAATATCGATTTAATACTAACTCTAGATCGCTTTCTTTTGTAGAAATACGAACTCTTAAAGATTTTCTCAAAGATCTCTACGATCATCTTAGTACCATTAACTATCATAATTTATCAATTTACAAAGCATCTTGATTTACGATCAATCAATTTCAAAGATGAATTTATTTCTTCGAGACACACAAAGCAATATGAGGAAATAACTAATAAACTACGAGTAAATAAGTCTTTCTCTCTATCCCCGACCGATTTCGAACGTGAACGAAGCCTGAAATTAATAGTAATGAATTTAATACCAGCCGATTTGGTTTTTATGCGGTCAAGTGAAACTCGAAACAGGATCTCTCATCATCGATCGTGCGAAGCGAAAAGAATCAACGATCTCCTCGTTATCTTTCTTTTTCCTCCTTCACACGGATACCTTGTTCGCATCCAGCAATTAACAATAATTGCATGTCCAAGAGCCTGAGTCTAACACATTGGTCAGTTACTAAATGAGTTGAGAATTCGCATTTTTCATAGGTTCCATTTGTTCTAAATGACGATAACGAGATAATAGGAATAACAGAGAGAAAGAGAGAGAGAGATAGATACAAGAGCAACAATTTTCTGGATTTCTTTCGCGTGAAACGATCAGGGAGTACATTTTTATTGGGTTCTTATTAACCGGCAGCAATTTCTTTGATGTAAGCAAACCCGATCCCACACGTTCGAGTAGACTGACTTTTCTATCCTCTCTGTTGCTGCATTACTAGTGACACGGTTCTACGTCCCTACGTAAGAGCGCACAAGCGCGAAATACAAAAAAATCTGGAACGGTGCAAGGATCCGGACGAGCAATACGGACGATTCGCGGAGTAGGTCATCATATCGGTAGTATGTAGACGTATGAGGCACGTGCGAAGCCTACATGCTTGCTCGTCTATGCCCCTTAGTCATCTGAGCATAACCATCATGGCCAGTTATATAGATACAAAGTATACCACATATGTTAGATTTGCCAGCCATGAACGATCTCTTTTCAACACCTTTTTGACACACGTAGATAAGTAATAAAGTAGATAAGTAATCGTTTTATTAGTCTGTCGTAGACCGATTCACGCGAACACTGAATGAAACGACGGGAGCGTATCGTGTTGGGCAAGTTCGCGTTCCGTATAAAGTCATCATATAGGTGTAGAGAAGCAAAAAGTATGTATTTAATGGATGAACGATTTTGGATCATTCCGTATAATTCCTACGTACCTTGTATGTAGAATGTTGACGTGGTAATTATTTAAGCATTATCAACGATGGTTGCTTTCCATCGAAGAATCTGATCCATTGACTCTCTTATTGCGTAAAGAAGCGATTATATCGGTCAATACGTCTTTCAAGCGTGAAACGACCTGGAATTCATTTTCAATTGCGACCTGATTCTCCGGTGTACGTAGGGTTTCTATCATAAACGATTATCTTTCGACCGATTGATATACGAGTAGTGATGAAATTGTTGGATAGAAACTTAAGGTTTTAGTAATTAGAAGACGATGAGAGAACCGCTATTTACCCGTTATGATGTGCAAGGACAATGGAAGAACGGTTAATTCGTTGCAACACGCATCGAATTCGTTAAAATCTCGGGAATCGAATAGTATTAGATTCCTGCTAAATCTAGTCTGTCTAGGATTCGTATCGTAATTTGCATTGACGTATGAAGTACGAATGCCAAGTATCCATGCTTGAAACTTATTTTGTGTGCGATGCACATTTTCGTTCAGGACTCCAACTAATTTTCTGATTAGATGTAAATGATCGGAGACCTTTAACTAGCGGCAACTTGCTTTGTTTCGAAACGATCACGAGCCAAAAATAAGTTTGACACGTTTAAAATGGAAATAGAAAAATACTGCTGATCATTTCCATAATAGAATGACTTAGGTGTTAAAACTTTAAGATAAAAATCGTGTTAGCAGGTCGAAGACTGTTCGGGGGTTACAGAATAGTGCCGAAGGTGTGCCAGCCAACGATTCCCTCACGAACGAAATCGGAGGACCCAGCGATTTGCATGTTTAATTACGAATGCACGCGCCGGAACGGCCAAGTAGTCGGCGCCTGTATGGACGGTTTCCTCTTTGGCGCGTGTTGTCAATTACCATCGAAAAATATACTCGATGAACCTTTGGAGAAAATACCCATTATCCAGAATTTCGAAGAGATCGATCACGTACCGGATATTCCGATTCTTTTAAATCCGGATGGTACGCCAATCGGTATGTCGATCCCGCAACAGATCAGTAACACCGTAAAAACCGATTCTTCTGGAGTTTCGAATCATCTCGGTGAGGAAGAGACTTCCTACACGAGGATAACGACATTCGACTCTAATCCGACGACTTCCGAACCACATAGTAAAGATGAATTGGAAAACGCCGAGAGGCCTCAGGTACCTCCGTTACAACCGGGTATAAGTCAGCTGGAAGATGATTTTCCTGCGCTTCTCGGTCAACAAACTATCCTGGATAGCTTACAACTTCCAGGATTGCTCGCTTATACCGACAAAAACAACAATGCTCAGACTCATAATAATCCCATTGGCGAGAATCCACTTGCAACATTATTGAGTCCTGATCAAGTACTTCAAATCGCTGATCCGGTCGATCAGCTACCAGCTTTGTTCTCTCAGGGATTGAGTTATAACAATCACAGTTATGCCGAGACGATATTGCTCAATGAGAATGGTACCATGTTAAATGAGACGCATAATCCGGATGAATTGTTTAAGCCTACCACGGATTCCTCGATCAATCGTTTTACGGATAGTAAAATTGTGACTTCCAGTTGGAATGTCGAGGAAAGAACAAAGGTAACAACTGCGGTGCAAAGTACGCAGTCATTGACCGAACGAACGAGAGTTCACGAAGGTAGCACGAAGTCGACGCAATGGGTGAAATTCCCTGATCAATTTACTTCCACGACAACCGAGATGCCAATCACGTTCACTGATTTTAAATCCTCTAATTCGAACATGGAATCAACTGTTGCAACCCAGACGTACACGAACACGCAAAAGGTCTTGAACGTGACACCTACCTCGGGATTGAGTTCGAGCGATACTTTTGACAAGACAAGCACGACAGAAGAGAAAGTAACGAAAGAGGAAGAAACGGAAGCTGACGGCACTGTTAAACGCGTAGCCACCACTCCGATGACCGCGACAAATGGCGACAAAGACATGGTGAGAGTACCGACGATTACTTACGAGGTTCAGTCGGGCAACAAGAAGAACGATGTACTTGACAAAGAAGAAATAGCGATCAATCATATCATTTCTATTTTGAACGACACTACACCAGGAGTAGAGACGACAGTCGCCATGCAAAGGCCTATATCCATCGCTCACAATTGGGTGAACATAGACGATACTTCGAAACCTTCATTGATCAAGATTTCCTCTTTGAAACCTTTCAGCGCGAAACCATCGACGTTCAGACCTTCCATACACGCTTCTACTTTAAAGATCTCCACGTTAAAGCCTACAGTCGCTACATTGTCTACAGCAGCTCCTACCTTCTATAAACCGATACAACCATCTACGTATTACAATTACGAAACCATTCCTACCGAGACCAATTATCCTACCTACTCTACGTCCAATTCGTATTCCTCGAGACCTCCGTCAACGCCGTTAACTTATGGATCATCCAGCAGTTTTGCATACTCTTCGAGACCAACCACAAATCCTCCGGCACCAACAGTGATAGTTTTGGGTCCACTCGGCACGGAATACACTACTCAAACTACACAAAAATCTGTGATAACTAAAAAACCGTTCAGTGGATCAAGCAAGCCGATCTTTGCTTCGACCAGGTCTACTACTTCAACGATCAGACCTACTATCGCCAGCACGAAAAAACCGAATGTCTCTACTATGATCACCCACAACATCAGCACTTTCATTTCTAACGTCGATACCAACAGCAATCACGTAGTTTCTACTAGTTATATCACAGTTAATCTCAAAGATACCACGAGCACGAAATCACCTGATAATATCGACACCACGACCGAAGCTTTTGTTCCTGAAACGAGTTTGGAAGAAAGAATGACCACAAGGAAACCTACGACTTGGACCACTACACTGTCTTGGTCCAAAAAACCGAGCTTCCATTTGAAACCTTCGACCTTTAACGTTGTTTCCTCAGAAAATACTCCACCTATTACCATCGTTTTAAAATCTACAACTCCGTCACCAATTGCAGCACCCATTGTCCATTGTGACGACGAAACACCGGCACCCGACGATCTCGTCAACTTTCCACCTGTTAGAAATCCTAATTTAAACATTTCAACGCCATTGTCCCAACAAGAAAAGCCAACGATCGTCGAGACTTTTAATCATACAGGCTATCCAAACATCGACATCATCAGTGAGAATGATATTCCAACTCCAACGTTCGTCGAGGATGCTCTACTCACAAACAAAGTCGATAGCTTCGTAAACAAGATCGTCGAGTCTCTACAGAGTAACTTTCAGGTAATTCTAATAGTTTTGTGTTAGCTTTCAACTAAACTCATTTCTACTTCCCACGTATATCAACGAATAGTAATCTTTAGTCATGTTATCCTGAAGT
The DNA here is from genome assembly GCF_905475345.1 of Vespula vulgaris. Lineage (NCBI taxonomy): Eukaryota > Metazoa > Arthropoda > Insecta > Hymenoptera > Vespidae > Vespula > Vespula vulgaris. Next base: position 4,287,254 of record NC_066601.1, on the reverse strand, counting down.
ATCGATCTAGAATTAAAAGAAAAATCTCAATCAAAAGAAACACATGATTCTTGTTGACTAATCTATTATCGCGTATCGCGAATATAGACGTAATTGAAACGAAATATTTATTCAGCTTTGAGAATTGTAACTTGAGAAAGATACTATCTGATTTCTATAGAGTAAGAAGAAAAGGATAATATAAAACATGTAGGAGGTACGTAGCTCGGCACAAATTGGAATAGGTAGGTCTATCAAGAGCAATTGTTACTTTTCACTTTACCGTACCGTTGAGAATTGGAATAGATTTCTTGCTCGGTCGGAACTAATGTAACTTCTAACAAACCCACGCGCGTATTTCAATTAAACTTTAATCTACACTCCGCACAAAATCCGAAAGAGAGAAGTAACTGAATTGTTCCTGTGAATATTTAAGGATCTCAAAGACATCGTCTACAATCGTGCGAACGGAACGACGACGTCAACGACGACTACAACGTCGGTAACGAAGAGGCCGGTCACCACAGTTGCTGGTAATACGACGAAAAAACCTACTAGAAGACCGTCAACGACTACCAAACCGTCGCAGGCTACGACTAAAAGACCTGTTACTACCAAAAGACCTAATGTACGACCAAGCACGTCGAAACCATCTTCCGGTGAGAAACCTCGTCCGCCCAAACCCACGACCTTGAAACCAAAACCTTCTGCGACAACGCCTGCGACTACTACGAAGAGACCCCAGGTCACTACGAAACGAACGAAACCAAATAGGAAACCAACCACTGTACCTACAACTACGGCCGAGCCGATTCTCCAAGAGGAGGTAGGAGAGGCTTCGATCGATACAACGCAAAGCAGCGCCTTGAATGTCGCGACCACCCTAGCATCGGATTTTCGTACACGTAAGACACATTATTGCCATATATTTTCTCTTATTTCTTGATATTCCCCACCAATGGACGTGAAAAGTTAGCTAAACATTATTTGGCCGAATAATAAATTTGCAAGTTCATGCTAATTCGTGTAAAACTTCCATTAATCCATATCGTTTTTATCGCAACCAATTTATTTTTACTACCATTTTCTTTATCGGATTTAGGAAATTATTATATTGCCGACAGGGATAAGAAATGTAGAATTATTAAGTTCGTATTGAGTTTCATCTTGAGATTGAAGATCGATTGACCAAATTGACCTTCGGTTTTTTTGATTATCCAAAGATCGTGTTTACGAGTTCTTTCGAATGACTGAAGTTTCATTGTAATTGACAACGGAGGTGAACTCGTGTCGATAATTAATATGTAGCCATCTTTCATCGACAGAATGCGGGGTAAAACCTTTAATCAAGACTGGTAGAATTGTTGGTGGGAAGGGTGCACGGTTTGGAGAATGGCCATGGCAGGTATTGGTTCGGGAAGCCACGTGGCTAGGACTTTTTACAAAAAATAAATGCGGTGGTGTTCTTATTACGGACAAATACGTCATCACTGCGGCACATTGTCAGCCAGGGTAATTAAAAACAATATCCAGATTTAAAACGAAAATTTGTATTTTTTTCATCGAGGTTGCTTTTTTTTTACATAGATTTTTAGCTTCCCTCGTGGCAGTTTTCGGTGAATTTGATATATCGGGAGAGTTGGAATCGAAACGAAGCATTACGAAGAACGTTCGTCGAGTTATCGTTAATAGAGGATACGATCCAGCGACCTTCGAAAATGATTTGGCCCTTCTCGAATTGGAATCACCGGTGCAATTCGACTCTCACATCGTACCAATTTGCATGCCTGACGATAACGTCGATTTTACAGGCAGAATGGCCACGGTCACTGGTTGGGGTAGATTAAAGTACAGTAAGTATCCGTCGTTAGTTTTCTTACGTATTAGAAAATAAAATTATTTTCTTTAAAAAAAAATCTCGTACAGACGGTGGTGTACCATCGGTATTGCAAGAGGTCCAAGTGCCGATCATGGAAAATTCCGTTTGTCAAGAAATGTTCCAAACGGCTGGACATTCAAAATTAATTTTAGAGAGTTTCTTGTGCGCTGGATATGCCAATGGTCAAAAGGATTCTTGCGAGGTACGCTAAGTAATCTTCAATATTTTATTTTATCATATCCTTGATGTGTCTGCTTGTATATTAATATCCATAAGTAATTGGATATGTCGGTGTATTTATTGTTAGTACGAAGTATAGATTAATGAACTAGCAAATGTCAGGTGGCGGTAGTTATGAGATTGCAATTTACGAGAACGCGTACGATACAAGGACGATGACTAGCGTATTCCAAGTAGATGTAGTAATGAACATAAGCGTAATCAAGTGATGGATTTTATACGATCGATCGATCATTTGCAGGGTGACAGCGGTGGTCCACTGGTAATGGAACGGCCCGATGGTAGATGGATGTTAGTTGGCACGGTATCTCATGGAATTAAATGTGCCGCACCGTATTTGCCTGGTGTTTACATGAGGACCACTTATTTCAAGCCATGGTTGCATAGTATCACTGGAGTTTGAGATCGAGAATGTTTCGTTCTTCTCAAGGACACTGATTTACCCGTGCCACCTGTATAAATGTACAAAGGAAGTCTAATTTATTTCCCACCCGGCATAGAACGATCGATATCGAATAAGGAAAAGACCCTTTCCTTCCCCGAACTACCCCTTTGCAACTAGTGTGATACGAGAAATCACAAAAGAACGAGAGATTATTTCGTTGTGTTTTTTCCTTTTTTTTATTTTTTATCTCACAACGAGCGAGATTTTACAAATTTTGTTATCAAACGAAATGCTATCTGATGTAATTTCTTCTATCGGATTACCGAAAGAATCCAACTCACTATCAATGTCATTTAGTTTGCGAAATTTTTTTTCGTTCTTCCTTCACGTATCGTACACTTTAAGATATTTTTACCGGGACACGGCACTTGGTTCTTGTGTTCCATGTACATATACGTGTATCTGTCCTTATACGTATACACATACATATATATACATATATATATATGTATGTATATATATATATATATACATATTATATAGATATTATATGAAAATTAATGCGACGCGAATATTATTTATTTCATTGTTAGCTGTTATTTATTAAACGCATTTTTATACGAGAATGACTCATTTATTCATCCATCTTATGCAATGTTTAATTCTTATGCATTGTAATTGCAAAAATAAAAAGAAAAGTAATAAAAATTAATTCCTTTGATTGTTCATTTCTAACGCCAAATAATCGAGTTTAAATAAATCGAGAATGCATGTGTTACGAGCATAATAATTTCATCAATTGCAAAGGTGAGTTTATCGATAACATCGTTTAATTATCAACAATGATTTCAACTTTTAAAGATGACGATTACGACGGTGAAAATAAGGGTAGCCCGTGGTAATTAAATTCGAGTCGTTATCTCGAGGCAGGGGGCAAAAAAGAAAATGAAGAGAAAAAAATATCGCTCGATAGAACATTATGCAACTTATCAGAGGGCAGACTAAGGAACGCATTGCGTGACTAAACGCAGATAAAATCTTTGGTCGGGAGTTCTTGTAAATCAACGAGACGTGTTTTCGGCTTTTAATTTTGCAAAGTGTATACCATTTTAAGTCGAGTTTATTAAAGGAAAATAAGATTAAATTGTTCGAATTTTATTGTTCTTTAATATTTTTTATAAAAATAAATGCAACTGTAATTTTCAATTAAAACATATATATATATATATTTCTAAAAGCAACGAAGAAAATATAAACGGAACGTAAATTGTCGTTTTAAGTAAAATAAATAAGTTAAAAATATATTTCTTTGTTCGCAATTCGTTCTGTTCTTGATCGTAGTTGAAAGAAACAAAGGAGAAAAGCTGAATAGAAAATGAAGATAAATAAAGATGGACATCGAACATTGTTACGTTTCTATTGTAGCTCTCATAAAATAATATCTTTCCTTTTCACCTCTGCCATACAAGTACATAAATTGTTAGTGTTGCTCGAACACGTAATGCAAGGGACCTGTAATACAGGGCGGAACCAGCGTGTACGTGAAACCAGGAGCTACCTACCACCCGGCTGGGTACATCAGGACACTTTGGATCAATACGACCAAGAGAGAAGGAGACGATGATAGTACGTGAAAGCTAAAGAAAGATGGAGTAAGAGAGATAAATAGAGGTAGAGATAAAGGTAGAGGTAGAAAGGGTAAAAGAGAGAGAGAGGGAGAGAGAGAAGTGGGGTGGACTAGCTTAACACCTACACGCTAAACTAACCCGCTGGATGAATTTGATCTGGGCCAAACAAGGAACGCAGATCTCTTTGTTGAAGGAACAATTCAAGTTTTACTTATGCCAACAGCTATACGTCAAAGTTTTACACCCACGTTCCTTCTACAGGATTTTCCTCAATATTTCATAGTATAAATGATGCCCAAATGTTATCTAAAAAAAAGCTTTCAAGCATGATTATAGAAAGAAAAGTTATAAGACGCTTTAGAATTTTTATCTAAAAGTTAACTGGTTGATTAATCTTCCTCAAGTTTATTTGAAAATTTCGGTAGGATTATTTAAAATATCCTTCGTTGCAGAAATTGTTATTTTAATAATAAAAATTGTTAGAATGACGATTTAAGACTCTATGAGTTTATCTCGATAATAATTAGCATTATAATAAAAAGACTAGAGATATAACGAAATGGAAATTGCTATAATCGCGTTAATTATGAATTTAGAGTAAGAAAGTTTTTTAGTTAAGCCCTTCGTATAGCGGCTTATCATTTAACAAACAGTGCAACCTCCGATAGGAATTAGAAAATGCGAATAGATGAAATGTCACGTAGATGGGTGGGAGAGAAAGGAAGACGAAGAAGGAAAACAATAGAAGGGGAAGGTGGTGAACGCATGCGCAATATTATATATATAGGGTGCGCCTGTATGACGGTCACGGGAAGGCGAATAGGTAGAAGTATAGATTACCTAAGGTTGCGAGGATTCAGCTCAGTCCTCCAACAAACATCAAAGAGGACTTGTTGATCTCCCCGAGCTGATAAAAAAGTGACTGATCTCGCCACAATTCACACACCAACTCGACTAATCGTCAGTCGTACGAGTTAGGAGCTTGGTCCTGGCGCAGGTGAATAATGTGAGTCATTTTTTTATTTTTCAATCAAATCTCATTCTCTTTTCAAAAAGAGATCTTATGGGCCTAACATTAGCATATTCATTATTATTTCAATCATTATTAATATAGCGTGTGAAGTATAGTATTATCAATTTGAAATTGCTTTTTTGAAGAATTTGTTTATAAATTGTGACAATTTATAATTCATTATTTTTCTTCATTTGAAAATAATTAAATATTTTGAAATTAATAAAAATAGTCATATTATATAATTCTGATTTGTAGTGTTCTGTAAAATTTTATATTTATATTAAAAGCATCTTGATATTTTTCACAAATAAAAAATTTATTAAAGAGATTCGTGAATACTATATTTTATCAAGTTGATTACTTTATCACCTTGCACATAAAATCCTCGTAGTCACGCAAATGTAATGTTAATATGTACGAAGAAATCACTATGTTAAAACTATATAGTTACTTTAAACGTGTGCAATCATAAAAATATGAAATGAGATCATTTTTTCAAAGAATTAAAATCGATTCAACTTAAAGACCCTTGAATCTTTTTGTCTTCATTCAATTCGATTAGCGAAATTTAAAGAAATAAAATGAACTCTCAAATCGCAATTGCTTCGTTTTGATATCCTTTTAATTTTCAAGATAAATATCTATTTCGATCAAATGCTTTATTTATAGAGCGCTGAGCAGAAATACTCCTACGTTATAAAAAAAAAAGAGGAAACAGAACAATGAAGATGCAAGCGAGTATTACAGTGGCTCTGATAGTTTTCATGAGCACGATGCACTTTGGCGTAGATGCATGGGGTGGACTTTTTAATCGTTTCAGTCCCGAGATGTTATCCAATCTCGGTTATGGTAGCCATGGTGGTTACTTGAGCAGATCGAGACTGTTACAGGTATGTAGATCATCAAACTATTTTCATTTTCTCGTCTATTTTTTTTCTTTTATAATAAAAATTCATTGAAGTTACTTAAATCTTGACACAAATTAGACATATTATGTTTTTTGTCGCACTACGCAAAATACCTTCGATCGATAATCACCCTTTCCCCCCTCCCTTTCTCTCTCTTACTCTTTCTCTTGTTACTGCATACAGTGGTCTGGCGTTGCTACGTTCGAATTACGTCACTGGTATTCACGATAGGCAATCAGTGGTTAAGTTTAATCATTGATAATTCTATATAGTTTGATTCTACGTCAAATTTAATTACCTTAAGTTTTTTTTTTTTTTTTGAATAATTATGATTTCTTTTACTTTACTTCTTTTTTTTTTTTTTGACGGACGATTTACATGATCGAATTAAATATCGAATAAGTTTTATGCAGATGAATTCACAATTTTACATGAGAATTGACTACTTGTTGTTGCTTTTAACTACTTGGAACTTAAGATTGCAATGAATTAATATCACTTAGCTTGTGTTATCTCGTAAATAAGAAACTCAATAAAGTCGAGAAAGTGCTAAAAATATTGAGAGACAAGGTAACTCGAAAGTTCAAGCTGTGTCACCGTCACTAACGGTTTGAACTTCCTCGCAGCATCGATCGCAACAATGTAACAGATTTAACCTTTGATCTTCTCTCTCTTTATCAGAAAAAAAAGAGAAAAAGAGAGATAGAGAGAGAAGAAAAAAATTCTTGTTGCGACCAGATCGAATAAAAATTATTAAACTAACTATTCAACGATATGAAAAAGTTTCTGCATATTTTACAGCTATGTAAATATCATTTCATTATAATTTCAATTAAATAATATTGACTTACCCAATTGAGAAATTAAAATTACAAATTTAAAATTATACAAATGCTTAACTTTTATTAAAATTTTCTTTGCAATTTTAATATCTTGAAATAAAGAATATAAGTATTATAATTAAAGAATAAGAATCTCGTACGAAAGAAATAATCATTTTGAATTAAATATTTAAATAATTTTAATCGTCCCATTTCTCAGAGTAAATTTTCTCTCTGGTAATACAAACTCTCTTTAACTCGAAATATTCTTTTTCCTTAATTAAAGGGACCACTTGCGGGAAGTTACGGAAATTCTTATGGGGATTCGCTGGAAGAAGAATCGGACGATCCGTGCTACGAGAAGAAATGTACAGCCAATGAACATTGTTGTCCTGGTTCGGTTTGCGTCAACGTTGATGGAGGTAAATTTCTATCAATGTTGTTTTTGTCGTTTCATCAATATGTCTATATAGGTTATTAAAAAAAAAAAAAATATTCAGCGAGAGGCATCTAATCGATAAATAATGTCTAATTAATATATATGCTAAAAGCAATCCCTCCAATTAGTACTTCTAACTTTTATCATTTACGAACATTCGTTAAAGAATCCTTAAAAAGTTTCGGATCCTTTTTTTTAACACCTTGTATTTATACAAAAGTACTTTTATTAAACTTTTATCGCGATGAAAAAGAAATCGATTTAATTTACGTTTGCATATAAAATGTATGAAAACAACGGGGATAAATTGCTAAATGCTATAAAAGGGAATAAATGTTATCGGAGAACTGTCAAGTAGAAAAATTATAGTTCTATATAATTCTACGTAATGGTATTACTTCTAATATATTTAATATACATATTTAGAATATTTATGCACTATGTATAAAATAAGTATAAAAATTGTTTCGTAAATTGTTTAAATCGATCACTGCTAAATTAAATTTCGTAACTGATAAATTGCAGTGGTTGGAACTTGCCTATTCGCTTACGGACTAAAACAGGGTGAACTTTGCAGAAGAGATAACGATTGCGAAACAGGTTTGATGTGTGCCGATATAGCAGGAGGTGAAACTCGATCCTGTCAACCACCGGTTACTTCAAACAAACAATACAGTAAGGATATCTTTCGTCGTAAAATCTTACGAATTTTATCAATAAAAATTTTTTTCTAAGAAAATGTTGCATTTTTTAGACGAGGAATGCAACATGTCTGGTGAATGTGATATTGGTCGTGGCTTGTGTTGTCAATTGCAGAGGCGACATCGACAAACGCCTAGAAAGGTTACTAAATTAATTATCGTTTACTCGTACTGCAAAGTACGAATTTTACTAAAATACATATTTTAAAATATAAATATATCGTATTCCTGTTCTTAGGTTTGCTCTTACTTCAAAGATCCTCTGGTATGCATTGGCCCTGTTGCTACGGACCAAATAAAATCTATCATACAATATACTTCCGGTGAAAAACGGATCACTGGACAAGGGAATCGTCTTTTTAAACGAGTACCCTTCGCCTAAATTATCTCTTCCCTTTCTTTGGCTGTCGAGGAGGAGAGGTAAGAAGTAGAAGATAAAAAGAGGAGATGATGGGAAGAATTTGAAACGTCAAAAATGTCTCCTCCACCAAAGCACGTAGATTTTAAGCGATGTCGATTTAACGCAATTACGACGATCCCGTTCGTATTCCATGAACTCCACTTCGAATTGATAAGTATATCTCAACGGTATAACTCGCGGAATAGTAATGAAAGACAAAAAGAAAAGAAAAAAAAAGAAAAAAGAAGAAACGTAAAAAAGATGAAAGGAAAGAAAGTTTCGAGATCGTCGAGATATATTTAAGTCACTTTGAAAATTCTGGGTGACGATACGAGACGCCTTTCTGTGTTTTCTCCTAATCTTATGACTGATAATATATACATATCACACTGGACCGACATCTTATATCGTTAAAGATGAAGCAAGTACGATGATCTTTTTCGCTAAGAGAAAGAAACGAAAAAAAAAAAAAAGAAAGAAAATCGTTCCTTCGTTCTGCTTGTCGAACGGATGCTTGCAGAATGTTTTTACCGAGAACACGAGACGCTTCTAAATCTTTCTTTTCGATCTTTCCTTCCAATTTCTTTCATCTTCTCGATCGTTGAAACAAACGCCATGAACAGAAAAATTCCGAGTCATTCTGCAGGCAATAAACCGTCTCGTAGATTCTCCTTTGCTCTTTGTAAATGTGTAAAAGAATTCTAAGTTCGATCGCTATAGATCGATTAATAATATTCGCCTTTTCAATCATATCGATTGAATTCGTCTATAATAATATACGCGAAAGGGGAGACTATTAACACTGATCGATAGATAGAAAGTCTTACAGTAAACGTACAGACTACAGATTATCGTCATTTTCTTTCTTCTCGTTCTGTATCAAATGGAAAGGTATAATCGAACGTTCTTCGTATCAGTGGTGAAGGAACTAAACTAAAAATTTCAAAATGGAAAGTAAACGTGACAAAGACGCGAATTAGTATGTAGCGTAATTGATGTTTGATGAATTTATCGTAACGTGTTGTTATATAGACGTCTTTTCTGAATTATCACTTAATCGTTCTGAATATCGTTAATCGGTGTAATACACGGCATAACTATATATATATCTATGTTATATATAAAAAAAATACATACATACTTATATATATATATGTGAAAATGATATCGTACGAGCTATACCAAAATATACGTATCGAAGAAAGTCTTGTTGCTTTAGATTTCTCGTTCAGAGAGCTATCGTTTTTGTCTATATTGCGAATTAAAGTCAAAATATAAAATCAGCACTGACGGAACAGGGGTAAGAAAATTGATAAAATCGTAATATCGATTGTGAAGTTATTATTCTATGACATATCACGTGTTAAATGGGAAAAATCGCGTTGTTAATTAAAATAATATATAAATATGTATGTGACACGTCGGAGAATCGTGTAGACGTACACGTGAACATGATTCTGAGAGGCGAAAAAGAACGCGTTTGCGACGCGTTAAAACGAAGAGAAAAGAAAAATGAAAATGAAAACAAAAAAAAAACAAAAAAAAATAAAAAAAGAAATAAATAAAAATAAAAATAAGAAGAGGAAAAGAACTCAACAAATGATGAAAGATCATAAACGCGCGCTCGCGAAAACCTTTCTGAAATGCTTAGAGTACCTGTCGCCTTGTCGTACGTCTTTCCAAATAATGATTCCTCGTTTCTACGCTACTGATGAGAGTCGTCGAGAGTCCGAATACATATCTATAATTTTCAATGACACGTACACACATACATATACATATATTATATACACATATATACTTATAAACTAAATGAAATATACTCAAAAGTGTTAACGTTATTACATAAGGAAAAGTCAAACATATCAATCGAATGCCTAAAAGCATTAAAAATGTTTTAAATATGAATGTTATATCGAAATTATATTTTTATCTTTGATCCGTATGTATAATTAAGCTATACATATATATATATATACATATATACATATATATATTTGCATAGTATTCATATATTTTCTCGAGGCATATATATATAAATATATATATATATATATATATATATATATATATATATATATATATTATATAATATATACACATATAGTCTATACACGTTTTTTTTTATGTCATACGTATGCAATACTCGATCCGCAATCCCCTACAGAAAAATCCTCTTTTCGATAATTATATCTGTCTGATTAAGAAGCCTAAACAATTTACTCTTCCTTCTTATTAGTTTGCAACGATAGTATGTTCTTGTTAGTCTATAACGATATTATTTATTATTGTCCTTATCCTTTATCTTCTTGCTTTCCGATGTAAGAAAGCGATAATGAAAAAATGCTGCATAAAAATACATATCATAGATGTAAGTTCCTTGATTTTATGAGGAAAGATTTGAAATATATTTAGAACAACTCTATAAGCGAAAAATTATAAAAAAGTCGAGTGTTCATATGTATGATGTATCATAGAATTTAAGGAATTTGGCCATGTCTGGCTCCGAGTCAAAAGTACCTCTATTGAATGAATTAATTCCAAAGTAATTATATGTGTGTGACTATCTAATACACAAATAAATGTATCGTTCGAACAATACAACATTAAAAAGCTCTAATAGTTGAATGTGAAGTAACGATGAATAGTAAATAAATTTCAAAACTCCTATCAGCATTCCGATCATATTTTTTTTCCTTGGATTTTTAAAATAAATTTCAAACAATTCGATCAATGATCGATTGTTCATTTAAGCAAGAGTTTTAAGAATGAATTATATTTCCTAAGATCAAAGAAATAAAATATCTAAATAGAAAAATATTACAAATCAAATGAAACATACTGCAATATAGATATTTTTGTAAAATACATGATTTCTTTAAATTTATCAATTCTCTTTGAAAATTAAAAAATTACTCGATTTTATAATTTGATCAAGTATTGTCATTAGCTCTTGCGTTGATTAAAATTATAATAATAAATATATAGCAAATAATATCGATTGACCACGTGGAACTTACTACTTTATTATCAATTTTTAATAAAATTGACAAGATTTCTACAAAATTTTTTTGCAATTTTTAAATATAATTCACTTGTAAAATCGGACATTGAATAATTTAAATTTACCGCTTTTTTCTTGAACATTCCAGAAAAGATGGCAGCACAGTTCACAGTAGTGACGTACTTCCTTCTTTCCTGTTCTATTCTTGTCGGGTCAGAAACAAAATGGTTGCCTAGAAGCGTGTACTGTTAGAATCACAACGTTTAAGTGAATGTTTTAATTCGATAATCTTCGAGAAGTAACTGTTTTGAAAATTAAAACAAAATGACTGCTATTCCGGGAACTGTGGCATTTGATGAATATGGTCGTCCATTTATCATTTTAAGAGACCAAGAAAAACAAAAACGATTAACCGGTATCGATGCTATTAAGGTATAAATTCAGTTATTAAAAGAATATATCTTTTATAATATTTACAATATATATATTTAAATCATGTATTGTTGTAATTTTGTTGTTTTATTATTATAAACTTAAATAAATCTCTTTATTTTGATATTTACTCAAATTTATAATCAACCACGTGAAGGATGTAATGGCGACATTCTGGGCTCGACATTATTTCAACAATTTTATTTTTATTATTTATTTAAGATACGAAAGATTTTATCCTACTTTTAAACAAATTTATTTGAATGAAATGAAATGCTTATGCATTTTTCAATTAATTCTTTAGTAATGTCCATTTATGTACATTCATGTATGAAACAATGAGATCATTTTCTGCCCATATAAGGAAATCTGTTTGGTATTCGTAACACTCTTACTTATTTCGATAATAAAATAACTTTTTAATTGTTAAAAATAACTTTTTACAATAATGAATGTAAAATTAAATATAAATAATAATTTTAAGTAATTTTTATTTTCAGTCGCATATATTAGCAGCTCGTAATGTGGCTAATACTCTTAGAACCTCTTTGGGACCAAAAGGTTTGGATAAGTTGATGGTAAGTTCGGATGGAGATGTTACTGTTACCAACGATGGAGCTACAATTTTGAAGAATATGGACGTAGACCATGAAGTTGCAAAATTGATGGTTCAATTATCTCAATCTCAAGATGATGAGATTGGAGATGGTACTACTGGAGTAGTTGTACTAGCTGGTGCTTTGTTAGAACAAGCTGAGCAATTATTAGATAAAGGAATACATCCGATAAGAATAGCGGATGGATTTGAAATGGCTGCTAAATGTGCAACGGATCATCTTAAAACAATTACCCACAAGTTTCCAGAAAGCGTGGAAAATTTAGAACCTTATATCAAGATTGCTATGACATCACTTGGCTCTAAAATGTAATTATTCATTTTGTAACAATTTTTACCTTTAAAAATTTTAATATTTAGATAATCATGATTTAAATAAAATATGTCTTTATTTCTAGTATCAATAAATGCCATAGACAAATGGCAGAAATTGCAGTGAATGCTGTATTAGCGGTTTATGATCATGTTACATGGGACGTTAATTTTGAATTAATCAAAATAGAAGGAAAAGTTGGTGGTAGATTAGAAGATACTGTATTAGTTCGTGGTGTAGTTATTGACAAAGATTTCAGTCATCCTCAGATGCCAAAGGTAATATTTATATGATCTGTGAAATACATATAATCTGTTTACAGCTTATTAAGTTAACATTTAATTATTTCAATATTAATAATTTTTTTCAGAGGTTAGAAAATGTCAAACTTGCAATCTTAACTTGTCCCTTTGAACCACCAAAACCCAAGACAAAACATAAGCTCGATGTCACTTCGGTAGAAGACTATAGAGCATTGCGTGAATACGAAAGAGAGAAATTTACAGAAATGGTAAAATTAGTCAAGGATGCTGGAACAACTCTTGCCATTTGCCAGTGGGGATTTGATGATGAAGCAAATCATCTTCTTTTGCAAAACGATTTACCAGCAGTTAGATGGGTCGGTGGTCCAGAAATAGAAGTAAGTTTTCACAAAAGTAGTAATATCGTTTTTCTGTATGTGTCTTATTTGCCCAATGATGACAAAACGCACTGGAGGAGGTGTAAAAGTTTGGAAAATTGGTCTGTTCTAATTCGTACGATCTTTGCATTGTTTTACCATTTAATATCATGTTAATTGGTATTAAAATAAAAGGATCCTTTCTGAATTATCTTTCCAAGGCTCCTGCTTTTGCGGTGTCTCTAATGACTATAAGATTATGAGATCTGAGGGCTTTAACCAGTATTCATATATATTGGCATAATGTTGTTAATACGGTTTATACAAAGATATAATATTTTTTAGTTAATTGCTATTGCAACGGGTGGTCGTATCGTACCAAGATTCGAAGAATTAACACCAGAGAAACTTGGTTACGCAGGTGTTGTCAGGGAATTATCTTTCGGTACTACCAAAGATAAAATGCTTGTTATAGAGGAATGTAAGAATTCTCGAGCAGTAACTATCTTCATACGTGGAGGCAATAAAATGGTAAGAAATTTTGATAAAACTTTTTTATTATACTCGCGATATAATTGATGCAAGGAGAATTTCAGTCATGTCTTTTATGCATTTTACTGACCAGACACCTTGCAAAATTAATGCATAATATAATTCTGATGACGTTCAATGTATCTTTACTTCGTTGATCAAATGCGTCTTTATGCTACAATTTAGTGTTTAAAATTATACAAAAGAAGATTTTAGTGATTTATATAGGGTAATTAAGTGAAAGCTTTTTATCATCTTTCTTTTTTTCTTTTTTCTTTAATCTAGATCATCGAAGAAGCTAAACGTGCTATCCACGATGCATTGTGCACAGTACGTAATGTACTAAATACAAAGGATAAGAAGATTTTGTATGGTGGCGGTGCAGCAGAAATTTCGTGTGCATTGGCATGTGCAGCACAAGCCGATAAGATAAGTACTTTAGAGCAATACGCATTCCGGGCGTTTGCCGAGGCTTTGGAAGCTGTTCCAATGGCATTAGCAGAAAATTCAGGCCTTTCTCCGGTAGATGCTCTTGCGGAGATAAAGGCACGACAATTAACAGAAGATAATCCTTCTTTGGGAATCGATTGCTTAAATCGTGGTACCGCAGGTAATTATTCGATTTTACATCGAATAATTTCTAAAAATCTACAATTTGTCAATAAAATTAAACATTAATATATTACAGATATGAAAGTGCAGAATGTTATTGAAACATTAGCAAGCAAGACTCAACAAATTTGTCTGGCAACTCAATTAGTAAAAATGATATTGAAAATCGACGACGTACGTTCACCAAACGATGCCGGTGATGCAGCCTAAATTAATATTTTTTATTTTTCGAATATATTAATACTGTTCTGTGCTAACAATTGCTTCATTCACTTGTATATTGCGTATTCGTATTTCATATTTCTTCCGCAATCACGACATAATAAAATGTTAATTTATATGATAATAAAAAATTGCGATACTATCTTTTTTTTCTAAAATTATTTCATTTATATAATGTCTGCCTTTAATATTTCACATTTTTTATGTACACAGATTTATACTTTACGTATGCATAATATAATATCATCTAAGAGGAAACATATTATGATCAACGATTTCATTTATTTTCATCGTAGGAACAAATAAATTTTTCACATCGAGTAAGTTGTATAATCACGTAAATAGATTCATTTACCGCTTAATAACGCTTTGGAAAAGCGTTTGCTTTTCCAATTAGTTGATTCTATGGAATGTATTCGTTTTACGATGCAAAATAATGACGAACCGAATGGAGTATGAGAAAAAGGGAAATAAAATTGAATGCCGTTAACATCTACTCACAAAATGGCACAAAAATTAATCGCTTGTACACTTTTATAAATTATAATATAACAACATTATATGCTTCGATCTCTCTCTCTCTCTCTCTCTCTCTCCCTCTCTCTCACACAATAACTCTTTCGTATCACAAAATATACAATCTATTCCAACATAACGTTACATATCTTCTCTTTCGCATTTCCTTTTTTTACATATTAATTACAATTCCAACATATTTCCTACAACGTATGCAGGTATAACGATTGGCATAGTATCAATATTGTACCGACGAATATCCCACATGCAATCTTAACGCCATCGATCGCAAAGGGAACTAATATTTATAATTAATAGAACGAAAAAAAATGGCAATGATGAGACTATATTATATCGATGAACGTAGTCTCAATACCTTCTCTTATGCATGTAATATATGTATGTGTATGTATCTAGCACGAATAAATATTATTTTTTTTCTTTTCCTAATTTTTCATCTTGCGATAATATACATTATCTACGAACGTAAAATGATTAAACATGCGTTAACTTTAACAAAATATAATACTTTCCCTTATTGAACGCTACGTTATATATATTTCCTTTTTCTAATCGGTCTTTTATTTATTTATTCTTTTTAAATGCGGACGCGACTTGAGAATTAAAGAATTATACTTCGTATAATATAAATTACGTAGTAAAAAAAAATGTATATATTATAAAATGTGATATCGATAACCCATTCTATGCGTTCTCTAACGTAACTAGAGTATCGGCATCACTAGATTGTTTTAATAAATAAAGTAATAGCGAATGTAGCTTCTCGTGCAACGATAATCAACTAAAAGCCAGAAGAGCCGTAGGAGGAGACCACTCTCTAGAATTATATTGCCAATAATTAGATCTTCTTGAGCATTGGTAGATGAAGCACCTCTGGAACATCGATGTCCTCCAAGCGAATGTTCGACGGATTGAATGGAAATCTTATTGGATAGGTATGCTTTAAGTCCATTAAAAGCTAAAAGCATTCATCATTTTCGTAACATCGTATTTCTATCGAGATCGTAATTTCGCAAAAAAATTATATATATGTACACACACACACATGTATATTTACCTGTTCGTTGTTCTCACCACGTTTGGCCAGTTTGGCCTCTATTTTCTTTATAAAAGATACCGGTACTCGTGTTTCGAAGTCATCCGCCGGTGTATATAGATTCAGTATTTTCACTATCTGATTGGCCGTAAGTTTATTGCACATTTCGCAAACGGAATTCACATCAGCATCAGTTTTTCGCGCCTGAAGAAGTTGTGCCGCTTGGATGACAGGTTGAAGTGCTTCAGCAGCAGCTCCTACTCGTTTGTCCCTACCCCATTGTTCCAAGTGACTCAAATTATACCTGATCAAAGTTAAACGAATTTGATTATTTCCATTCTAAATTGAAGATTATAAAATTCTTTTCAAAATGATCATTTCAATCACCTGATTTGCATTCCTTTGGTCCAATGACAAAGCTCATTTCTCAGTAATAAATTATTCAACGCACTTGCGCACATAAAGTAAAAGAGTTGTTTAAAGAGTTGCGTAATTATTTCGGGATCAACGCCATGATAAAGAAGGGTTTTGTGCACCGAACTGAGCTCGTCTAGGAGCTTGTCAAGCTTTTGCTGGGTAGAATCCGGCTCCTCGCCCATGGACGACGAACGGGGTCGACCTGGCTTGTTGGAATTCAAGCCGGAGATCGCCTCGTGCTCCAAAAGCGCCGGTACCGTAAAAGCTTGAATTCGCTCCTTCAAAGTCGTCACGATATTATTAAAAATCCATAGACTAACGTTGCTCAAGACGATTCGATATTCGCTCAAATCGAAATTCCTTAAGCACTGATCGTTTTGTCTAATTGTATTTTCCAATTGGAAAGGTTTGTCGCCAGAATATTGCTTCATATTGTGTAATAATCGTAATGTATTGCTTAGCCATAACACGCTGTATTCGAAATCTTCGCGTTTCTTAACAATGCGTTTTACACCGTTCAAATAGGCGGTTAACAACGATCGAACTTTATCGTCATCGTTGATGCAATCGGTGTGTCTTATACACATAAATATTATATATGCTGGGAGCCCAGGTAGTAAAGTCACTGCTATTCTTGGTTTTAAATCTACGAATTGGAATTAAACCACTGTACTATCGACTAATAATCCTATTGAATAAGATTTTCGATTTGGATACGGATATCGTATTGACTTACCGATAACTAAATGCCGTATTATCACACCGATATCTTCTTTTCTAAATTCAAACATTCCTTCGTAATCTCTTTCTTTCTTGCGAATGGCTGGCATAATGCTTCCATTGTCGCTGGACGAATGAGTGGTCGTTGTTACAGTATTGGAGTCATTAGCGGATTCTATACTGTCTGGTACTGTAATAAATACGTCATATGTTAGATATAAAGCGTCAAGAACAAAAATATCGATAAAATATCTTGATAGTATCATAAATGATCAATTTTCTTTATGTACAGGTGGTGAGCTGTGGTCTGCATGAAACGTGATATCAAATGATATGGATGATTCATCGAGACCATGCACTCACCAGTATCTTTTAGCATATAAGGACGATCCTTATGTTCCTTAATATCATCTCCTTCGTCTTTCGATAGCATTAGAATAAAATAATCTTAATGGTAGTACTTGAGCAATTTATATTTTTGAATATTACTTTTCGTTAAGTTAACTAATAATTATTGTCTAGAGGAATATCGATTATTTTTACTTACAGCCTGCATCTTTGAGACGTTTCGCAAGAATTTTACATTGTTTCTTGAGCTTTCTGCATTCTTCTGCTATTTTATCGTATTTCTCTTGAAGATCCTTTGATATTGTAATAAGAATGTTAATATATATATATATATATATGTATTATCCAGATTTATTCTATTTTTAAGTCCGATTGAAAATTAATGATCTTACCAAATTTTCAGAAGTCAATCTTGTAATTTCGTATTGCATGTAAGCTTCGGTTTGTGTTTGGGGCGATTTACTTAGATTGACAGATAGTAATTTCTGTTGCTTTTCAATTTCTTCCTGTAGTCTGTCGATTTCTGCTCTCCATTCGTCCCTTTGAGTCCTCCAACCTTTTTCTTTTGCTTGCAATTCATCCTCTAGTTGCCTTTGAATAAATTATAATGAATTAAAACGATTGAGAATCTCTTAAAATCCTTTGTTTTAAAGAATTATTCAATCGCCGAATATTTCTTCAATATAATCGCATATATCTCTATTTAATATTTGATATTACTTAAATTAAAATGTTTTCGCATTGCATTCGATTGAATAACTCAGCTTTATGGAAGACACATGCCATGTTTAATGTTTCGCGTCAAAGAATCTACTCAACTCACTCTCTTGATGCCTTTCGCTTTGTCTTAAGTCTACTGAAAATCGAATTGCATGCACAAACGACAAAACACGATTAGACACGAATTACCACGAAATTAAATCTCTGATAAAATTATCGAATTACCTATTTATCTTCTTCTGCGCTTCGAAAGCGAGGACTAATTCTCCATCTTCGTTAACAATGTCAACATCTCGACCATAGTTTGAACCAAGACTCTTCATTCTTCGAGTATGATCAGCCAACACACTGTGCAACTGTATGCATTCTTCTCGTCTCCTTTCCAATTCTTCCTGAAGAGCCTCGAATTGTCCTAAATAATCAATTTTTCAACATTACATTACGTCAAACTCATTAGAAAAGAAATTTGACGATGGAACGAGATTAAACCCATTTTTCCCCTAATTTCATCTTATTCTATCGCAAGATCCGTAAATAACTCAACGAAATATTTCATATAAAATATGCAAACAAATGTGTAAAATGTAGCAAAGTGTTCAAGGAATACAAATAAAAGCTCGTCAGTGTTAATAATAAACGTGTGTAATGTATTTTGTGTGGCACAGTCAAAAGAAAAGGTATATGCATATAATACGTACATATATGTATATTCAAGCGAAACAAGAATTATATGTATAGAATAAAAAGAAAAATGTTATAAAGAATTTCTTTAGCTGTATCAGTTAACCATTTACCTATAAGATGCTGTTGCGCAGCTGTTGAGTCTGTGGTCGATACAGTTTTCCTTAATGAGCCCAAATCCTTTTTAAGCTGTGCATTCTCCATTTCTAATTCTTGAAGCTAAGAAACGCCAGATATACATAGTCGGTTATACAATCATTGATCGAAGCAAACTATTATTGAATTCACATTATTAAATTAATTGTTATATACCCTAAAAGTATCTTGCGTTCGCGAAGCTTCTTCGGGACTATCACGTTCTAAATCTTCTACCATTCTAATTAATCGTCCATTCTCCTTTTCAACGTCCTTCAATTTTTGTTGAAGTTTCAATACCAAATTAATATCCACAGGTGCATGGGCCGGACCATTTGTTGTTTCTGAAGGTGATTTACTTGATTGTACTTCACCGTCAGGCGGGGTATTTGATCGTTGCTGATTCCAATCGATCGTTTCTACGCGTGAATATGGCGTTGACGATGATGCTGTTGAACGAACAGATCCATAACCAAAGTCCTAAAAAAAAGAATATTGCAGTGCATTTTTCTTATTTCTCTTTTTTATGATCGTCACAATGAACGTAATGAGATGAAATTTTACAATGTTCTGGTCATCCTGTGGTAACTCCGTTGAAACTACTTGTCCACTGCTACTAGAGGCATTGCTCAATGAACGAGAATGTCCTGGTACGTGGAGAGCAAGTTTCTGTTCCAACATCTCGGCATGTTGCTCCAATTCGTGGAATTCTTTCAACAATTTCTGATAAGCACCGCGATCCTGATCTTGATCCAACAATAGCAGATCCTTCTCCTGTTCCAAACGATGTTTAAGATTTTCTTCGGCACCACGTAAATTACTCTTCAACTTATCATTTGCCACAGAAAGTTCTTTTCGCAATTTTTCATTCTCCTCAATGAGTTTTTTGTTTTCCTGTCCTTTTTCCTGCGTGATTTTCTCTTTATCCTATAGAACAACAAGAACTTGGATACAAAATAAGATTATAAAAGAATGTGATAAATGAATAAGTAAAAATATTCACGTGTATCATTAATTCGAATAATTTCAATTTCAAACATTTACCTGCAAAATATCCATTTTCTCATCTCTCTCTTGTCTTAGCACGTTCTGCATTTTTTCCAGTTCTTTTTCTTTCTCCAATAAAATAACATTTAATTTCTTGTTCTCGACTTCTACAGATTTAAGTCCTTCCAATTTATTTTTTAGGTCAAATAGTTCATTATGTACATTCTTCAAGTGTTGATTTTCCTTTGCCTAAAATGAACGTAATGATTCCAGATGATTATTTACTCGATCGAATTAAACTCGATGGATAACAAAGAGAGAAACTTACGAGTTCATTTATTTTCTGTTGCAAAGTGATAATCTTTTTCTCTAGACCCTTGTTAAGAGACTTAACATGTTCTACGCTTCTAGCTTCAGCCTTCAATCTTCTAAACACTTTCTTAGCCAGATATCTTCTTATACACGACTGAACTATAACGATGTCCCTTAGTTTCTTTTTACACGCCATTCTGACTAGATATCCTCTTGCGAATCGTTGAATGATCGTTGCAGCCGCATTGTCCTTCATCAAACGATACCTTTCTCTTGCCATTTTACCTCTGCCATATATCTGAATACCAATAATTGTGAGTCTAATTCGCTGATAGCGTCGTCTCTGTAGCCAACCTCTAACGTTCGCTTGAATTTTAATGACAGCTCTTGTACGTCTAATCCTTTCAGCCCTTTGCCTTGCCAAAAATCCTCTTCCATATCTTTGGAGACCTAAAATCGCCCTTCTGATTTTTTTATACCTATTTCGACATATTAAACCTCGTACAGTCTTTTGAATCATTATACAAGCATTCATTTGCTTTTCCGCTCTGAGTTTTTCAAGATAAGCCACTTGTCCGGCACGAAACAAAACTTTCGTTTTACCAAACTTGAACTTATCCTCATCCTTGATATACCTGATCGAGTGATAATGTAAAAATTGAAACGATTACTTAGAAATAACATCTTTTCTTGATTGTTAAGTCAAGCTTGTCTTACCTAGACAATATACGACGAGAAGTCTCTTTGAGATCATCGCGATTTATTTCTCTGAAGACACATAGACATCTGTATCTTTGAAAGAATTCTGAATACGTTCTCTGACTTGGGAAACCAGCAGCAGAGATTCTAATCGTTTCCAGCACACCGCAGGCTCTTAACTGTTGTACGGCACGTACAGGATTATATTCGAATGATTCCTTTGTATCGTTTGGCTTGATACAACGAACGTAATGAGGAGTCGTTGCGTTTAACGTCGCCATTAACATATTTAAAGAATCCCGAAATTGCGAGCCGACCTAAGGAAAATCATTACAAATTTATATAAACACATATACACGTATAATCATATATGTATATTCTTCTTTAAATAGTTTTTACCGTTTTTTTATTTTGCTTGGGAGTTATCACTGGTTTTTGTGCGGACACTTTGACTCTCACGTTGGGTACAACCAATTTTGGATCCTCATCGCAAAACAACTTTTTCAATAATTTACTCTTAAAAAATAAAAGTGAGATATTCAAAAAGTTATACGCAAACGATTACAAGGATTGAAAATATTCCAAAGATTTGAACTTACACCACCAGCCCTTAACACATCTACTTGTTCCTCTATCACTGTGTCTCTGTTCTTTTCAAGAAAACCTAATGTTTCGTACTGAACTAAACCAGCGAAATGGTGAATCAAGAAAGCGGAAGTACCAAATCGTGGCTTTTCGAAATGTTTCGACTTGTTACATTTTGCGTAGAGTTTATCTGCCCACGAGCTATCCGTTCCTTTTGGCATCTGTGTCAAATAAGTACTTGCTGATTAATAGAATTAATTGTCATTCTTCTGTCGCAGAGATGCATGACACAAGCTGCACCGACAAATAATTGTATTTAAAATTAAGAAACTACCCTGTCAGAATATTTCGACGTGATACCTTATATCTGTCCTTGTACAATACTATCAATAGAGATATGATTTTGGAATGAAATGATGTATCTTACCCGACACTCTTCGTCCAGTAAATCCAATATGCCCAGTCTCGTTTCTATTAGATCGATGCACGGCTGGTTGTCATAAAAGTCTATGAAAGTCCATTCGATCTCCTCCTTGAGATACTCTTCTTGCTCAAGCTTAAATACGTGCTGATTGAATTGTTGCTGCAGCTTTTCATTCGCGTAATTTATACAAAACTGTTCAAATGAATTTATCTCAAATGTTTCGAATCCGTAAATGTCCAGCACACCGATGAAACATTGAGCTTTGTTTTGAGACTGGAGGGAGCTATTGATACCATTCACTATCCAATTGAATAGCTCCGCATAAATGTGCTTTGCCAAAGCATCTCTAGCTCCTATCGCTTGCTCTGCATTCATTGGTTTTAAAAAGACTTCCCTCATAGACACGATCCTCCTATGGCAAAGCCATTTTCGCATAGCGTTCACGTCCGTACCAAGTAATTCCGAGATTATCAAAAGATGCCTATCGGTCGGCTACAAAATTGTTAGGAAAGTCCGCATAAACTAATGACGTTCGAATCGTGAAATTTCTTATAGACAACTTACAGAAATAAAACTAGCTTCGGTGTCGTTATCGCCATTATCGCTCTGTGCATCAAAACTATTTATATTTACGTTTCCTAAATGCAATATGGCTGCTAATATTCTTAACATATCGTCTTGCTGTTTAGAAGTAAAGCCAAGCATCGTAAGGGCACTAATTGTATCGTCGAAACATGAAAGATCGTCGACTCCTTCGATTCTAGGATTGTTTCCTTGATTGAGGTAATGAAACCCGTTTGAGTTTCCAAGGTGTAAGTGTGGAAGACGCTTCGCTGCCGAGCACATTTGATAAAATATGTGATAATTCCTCTCTTCGTTTGCCTGAACGATATAATTGCATTATATGATGTTCGACACAGTTCAAAAGTTTCGATCGATCTAACTTACAATCAGAATTTTGTTAAATTATAATTTTTCTTTTACCTGAAAGACGACTCTTGACTTCTCCAAAAGATAAGTTCTCATGCTGGCACCAGTGATATTATAAGTTTTATTAAATTGTATCTCAATAAATTTTCCAAATCTGGACGAATTATCGTTCCTCGTTGTTTTTGCATTCCCGATCGCTTCCATGATCGGTGACGAAGCCAATACTTTCTTCTCGATTTGTGTCTCTGTCGTGGAACCACCAACGGTAGCGAAATATCGCATGGTGTACTTTGCCGATACAGTTTTACCTGCACCTGATTCACCGGATACGATGATGGATTGATCGTGTCCTTCCCTGAAATTTGTTATCAATGAAACCAAGTGATATAAGTGTTAATAATAGCAATAATGATCAATTTGGTACGTTTAATAAATTTTCTTTTTTAAATAAATCATATTACCTCTCCAATTTCGTGTAAGCCTCTTCGGCCACAGCGAATATGTGAGGTTCCAAATCTCCCATAGCTTGACCTCTGTACGCCCATATCGTATCATTTCCATATATAGGCAACTCGTTGTAAGGGTTAAAGGCGACTAAAACGATACCGCAATACGTGTAAATGCAATGCCGTTGAAAGCGAATTTGAAGATTATAGAGAACAGCTGGCTCATGAAGGAACGATAAAGATGTAAGATTATTTTCTCCCATCAATATGTCCGGATTCCTCAATGGGGGTAGATCGTGATCGCTTTTTATCTCTAAGGTCTTCGTTTGATTCGAGTCGTCGGTATGTACCTTTAATGTTGGCCGATTTATTTTGTAATCCTCTAAGAGGACAGCACCCTCCCAGATTTTTTCGGGATGCGGTATCCATACTTTACCACCCTGAACAAATCACAAAATAGACTTATCAATCGTTAAAATCAATTTACGAACTTAGATACTTATCACGGATGAGACATGAAAATTGTACGTAATTATGCTTATTCGAAATTATAATTACACGATCGTTCTAATCGCTCATCTTTTAAAAATAAAAGATACACGACTCCAACTCCATTTTTATAATTCTAATCATCGATACGTATCTACGATAAAATGGCACTTAACATATGAACGAAATAACATGATCGTGGAAATGGCAGTTCGACGACACACCTTGCATTGATTGATTGCAAGCTAATTTTCCTTTCACAAGGTGCCCTACATTTACACACGAAGCAGAGCCGTGTTACGACGAACGAGGCCGACTGCTGGAATCATATCGATTCATTCGGTCCGTAGCTTCGAAGAAGAAAAAGGCGACAACTTGTTCTCTTTTCTAATTAGTATCTATTTTTTCCTTCCTTTCACAGCTGAAGCTATTAGATAATGCAATGAATGCATCTATTTATGTATCTATGTATTTATCTAATCTAACGACAACAGAATATCATTATTGTAATTTACGAAGTCTCTTAAAAAATATATATGGTAGAGTTTCCAAGCATAAATATAATGAACGTTATCACACTCTACGTAATTTCCATAAAATAAACGTTATCGTATACTCTCAATGCAATATCATCATCTGAGCAAACAAACGACGAGCAAACATCGTCGTTTTATTAGAAGCAAAAAAAATCGATGTGCAGTACATGAGGAAATAAAAAAGAAAAAAAAAAATAAGAGAACGAACGCACAAGCATACAAAACCAGGTTGAGTTTCATAAGAAACAGAGCGATCTGTTTTAGAAGTCAGCTAACGGTTCTCGACGAAAAGAAACGTCGAGTGAACTTTTGCATTTGTTGTCACATCACGAGGGAGGTATCGATGAAATCCCTATACGTATGTACATATGAATTACCATTTAACGGAATACTGTAACATGTAAGTACGAGAACCAAAGGAATGTCGAGGAACGGTAAATCATGTTTTTTATTTTGTCATCGTTTCCTCCCACCTTCGCTTCATGAAAGAACTTTTCGTTCGAGTTAATCGGTGCGTGTAACTTAACAGCCAGAAAATCTTTCGTTTAAAGATCGAACTTACAAGAAAGTGATTGCCGATACATAGACACTTATAATTAAATCGTAATAAATATTAAACATTCAGCATTTTTATTCATTTCAAGTCAATTATGAATAAGAAAGTAAATGCGTAATAAAAGAGTATGTAAGATTTGACTTTCATTTATCTTTCATGTTACACGCGACACACGAAACTAACATAAGAATGATTAATGCTATATAAACCATGTAAGACTTACCGTGAAAATATATAAATATATAATGACGAAACTTCGTACTACACTCTCATCATATTTATCGTACGTTAGGCCGTAATATTCTGCACTAAGAGCAAATTTTATGGTTAACGTAGCGTAACATGAAAGCGTAAAGAATATGAAAGAAAGTGCAACTGCATTACCATGATTCTTCTCTTTGATACATTGGTGAATGATTAAACGCTATTGATAAAGCAATTATTGTAGTATCTTATCTTATTTCGTTTCGTTCTTTGGTTACACTTATTACGTCATCGTGTGGATAATATTGCGTTCGTGTTTGTTAAAAAATGTTTTTATCGAGCTCATCAACAAAGTATTACGCGTAATGTTATTGTTAACACAATTTTATGAAAGGAGAAAAATGATGAATAAGCGAGCGTGAAATGTTAAATATGTCTAATATGAAAAATGATGAGTCGATTCTTTTATCTACGCAAAAGTGATAAAATGCAAATAAAAAATTCTGATTTGACTCAACAGTATAACGTCTACTTTGCACTCTAATAAATAATGTAAGTATGTACTTAGAAATATAAATAGACTTTCGTAGGTATCGCATATTCGATTCTCCTATCTGCAACTTTCTCTTAAAGCGGTTTACATTTACATAACGGAATTCGCATGACTGGATAGTTCTTCTTAAAATGTCGCATATTAGATACGTGTTTTGAAACGTTAGAAAATCGATTAATACATTTTACATATCTATCACACCTGTCGTGGTATTTACAGTAATAAATATCAAATTATTAGAAAGATTTAATTCGATTAGAATTGTTTCAATAATTAATTGATACAATTAATTGAACATACATAATTCATTCATTCGTTCGTTCACATAAATAATTGATAAATTCTTAATAATCTATTATATGATTTCTGTGATAATTAATTTATCAGATAAAACAAAAAGAAAAGAAAAGAGAAAAAGACAAAAGAAACAAAGAAAATTGTAAAAATAAAAAAAAGGGAGAAATTTCTTGGTCGAGGAGATGTACAATTCATTCGTGAACTCATGACCCAAGGAGTGTCCGTCACGAGGCGGAAGAATTCTCGAGTAGTATCGAGCATTTCTTTCTTTCTCCCTTCTCTCTACCCACTTTTTACAATTCGTCTCTCGTACCTGGAATCAGGTTGTCCATTTCACCATTCATCAAATAAATCAACTATGTTAACTTTTAGCATTTAAGGAGAAATTTTATTATCTCAACTTTTTCTTCTTGTTTTTATATCTTATTTGCAGTTATATTTCATACATCGATTTTGCAATTTACGAATAATCAATTTTTAATCATAAATAATAATAAAAATTTAGGCAATGTCTTGTATATTATAAATCTTGATTGTTATTTAAGATTACAACGAATAAAACATGTTTGTCATATAAGTTTTCACTTTTATTCGTTCGTCATTAATATGCATAGAATCTTACCAGTGATCTAACAGGTTTGTCTAAGAGGCCAGTTCCCATGCTTTCTATGATTATACGTAAACTATATTTTCATGCAAGTAGGAAAGTCATTATTATTGCGAGTCTCGTGCCCCTCGTGGAAAATAAAAAATACGTGGAAGAATAGTGTTCCCACGAGATTCCTTTCATTGAGAATGTCCAGTTCAACGGTACTCTATGATATCCTATGATATATTACTGATGAAAGGTTTGCCTACTAAAATAGTTTTATCTTAATTACAATAATTCTTTTTCTTTCTAATTTGTCTATCTTGAAATTATGAAAGTTATAGCAATTAGAACGAGCGATTATACGAAAAAATTATGTTGGATAATTGTAAAGTATGTTTTACAGATACTTTTATAGATACAGTGTTTTTATTCACATGTATGTATTTAATTAAATTTCATATATGTATGAAAGGAAAATATATTTTTGAAATTATTCATATCTACTTTAAAAAAACATATATTTTTCTTAAATGACTTGAACAAATTTTTAAGCGAGAGTGATCTGGTAGAAAATACTGTTAATGCTCTTCAACTTTCTTTATCGTAGAAACGAATGAGAGCCTGTTCTAGGCTCGTGTTACGAAACGATGAAAAGTTAATGAGCATAAATTTCCTTAGTTCTCTCTCTCTCTCTCTCTCTCTTTCTTTCTTTTGTACCTCAAAAATAAATGAAAAAGAAGAAGACAGAGAGAGAGATCTCACGCTTGTCAGAATGTAATTCTCTTTCTTTTTTTTCGCGGTATATATTATAAGGAACCGTCTCTAATTTGTCGCACGAGTTGCACCAAGTCGACCGCAAATGCAACGACTAAAAACTCGATGGAATTCCGTAATGCCGTATCGGAGAAAGAACAATCGCGAGAAGACTAGCCTAAGTACTTGTTTTGTGAACTAGTCTTTAAAACATATTTTTTTTACAGTGAACGTTCACTGAACTCTTTGCAGTTCATTCTTAAAGTCGATAAATATGCCATAACAATATGATTTTAAAACAAATATTATATAAAATTAATGTCTTACAAATGTAATATATTTTTTCATATTAAATTAAAAGTTGATTAGTTTGACGTATAATTTATGGAAAAAAAAAGATTCTATATATCTCTAGTGATTTTAGTTAAAATTTTTATATATGTATATATATATATATATATATATATATATATATATATATATATCACACTAAAATATGATTACAGGAATAAAAAATAAATTTGTTGCAATTTTTATGCATTTAATGATCACTACAATCTATCTAAGGAATTGAGAAAAAAATTTTCCAACGCGATTATGTTCCTCTTCATTTCCCAAGTTATAACATACGATAGAAGCAAGGGTGGTATGAGCACGTACCACTATAACTATTCCACCCTCGTGTTGTGTCTATGTCGAGCTTTGCAAACCGTACACCGATCTACGGCTTCTGTCGCGTTCGTCTATTCACTTGGGAACGTATTTACAACGAGAGAATCATGTTCCATTGTATTCTTCTAACGTGTATAAATGTGTATCTATTATAAAAATCACGCTGTTCATTGAATTAAACGATTTTAAATAGGAATAAATACACATCTTTCTCTCTTTCTTTTTTACAAAGACCGGACAAAGTTTCATTTTTTAGCATAATTTTAAACGTTTCTAAACACGAATTCGGTTCAATAACTTTTCAATCTTGAGAGAGAGAAAAAGAGAGGGAGAGAGAGAAGGAGAGAAGAGGGAGGGGCGATGCGGAAGGTGGAACTCACAATCTTATCGCTGCGAGGCCATCCTCGAATGAGTCATATCGATGTGAATTCCTCCAAGCGCAAAAAAATATCTGTTTGTACACGAGCTCAGCTTTCGCTGTCGTTCAAAAAATCGTCATTTTCATTTGACCAACATTTCAGTTTTTTTTTTTTTTTTTTTAATTGAATATGACTTGCAATACATTATTTTCGTTATTGTTACAAGGTTTTCAAGTAAGATTTATTAGTCCAATAATAATGTAATTTTCTAGAAAAATTTATTACGATTGACAAAACGTTTCGTAGTTTTGAAATTAATCTCGTAAAATGTGATCGAATGAATTATTTAATTGGATCGATTTCCCTTCATAATAATTAACGTGAATAATATTTTGATGTCACTTTTGGATAGAGATTTATACAATATTCGCAATAGATAAACTGTGACGTTTAATCGTACATTGATCACAAATTCAATCAGCGATAATTATTTTCGTTGATTCATTATATTAATCACGATTACTTTTAAATGAAAAGTCTCGATCGAGCGATATCCATAACACTGTTTTCTTCGCGCAAAAAAGGGAATGAAAAATCGTAGCAAGTGAAAAATCGATCGTAAGAAGGATCTGTGAAAAAGAGAGTTCGCAGATGAAAGAAGGAGTTGGAAAAAGTCCAACTGGCTGGTACGCTATAACCCGGAAAAAGCTCGCATTGCCGACTGAAGAAGTCTTTTAAAGACTTCTTTCGAACGAAGTCTTTGCCGACCGGCTTAAAGTAACGTAAACTCAATGATATTTTACTGACCGATTTAACTGCTCGGAGAAGAAAAAAAAAAATAAAAAAATAAAAAACGAGAAAGAAGTAAACTCTCGAAGCAATCTAAGTTTGACATTAAAATAATATCTTTTTTTTTAAACATTTATGGAAAATAGTTAAGTGTACATCGCATATTACTATATTATAATTTTATAATAATGATATGATACACATATATATATATATATATATATATATATATATATATGTATGTATGACATATATAATATATACATATAGAATCTCTTTCTCTCTCTAGTTTAGCAATATCATTCGAAAATCGATCCGTCCTTTCCTATCTCGGTTCTTTCATGATATTTCACGACAGTCAGAAAACGTTCGAGAGTTTATGTTCTTCTGCGCGAAGAATAACGAGGTCAAGTTTTACCACCCACATATATTCATACGACCCTTTCTTTGCTACGCTTGTTCGTTTTCTTTTTCTCTCCTTTACAAATATTTATATTTATTTCTTTTACGTTCCATATACGAAGTAAATGAGTTTAATAGCGTGAAATTTGTAGAAATCGTTACTATTGAATTTTCTTTTACTTTCGTGATAAAATTCAAGTTGGTTTATGAAAAAAAAAAAAAAAAAATAAATAAATAAATAAATAATAAACAAATGATATCGATTAAATCATTGTCCATTATTATTATTAGTCTGATCATGTTTAATAATAGCTAATTATTAAGAAATATAGTCATATTTAAATAACGGAAAAGAAAAGTAATGAATCGCATCTTCCACGAAAGGAAGAGAAGCGTGAGAAGGAAACTTGCTTGGTTCGAGAGGTAGGCCTTGTTAAAGTTAAAGTCGCGATGGTAAAAACGAAGGAAGAACTTTGTGAGATACTGCCTCGAGGAATCTTCGCATCACATAGAAAGCCCACGAAGAAGAAGACTCGTCCTCGACTTTCCATTCGAATTCTCTTCCAAGAGACTATCTAGAAATACGATGAACGAACAAGCTCGTAAAGAGATAAAGAACAATTATTATTTACTACGATAAAAATTATTTCTGAGTCTCATTAGATAGATCATTCTAATAAACTATAAAATCTATTTATTCGGTCGAAACCAATCGGTGTATATTAAAATAAATATTCCATTCGGATAAATATATATGTACGTATAAATAAATGCATATTAAAAATCAATGTTTGGAGGGATTAATTTTAATGATGAAAAATGATAAAAGACGCTTAAGACTCAAAAATAAAAATTACAAAACATATATCTAATCTGACCGATCTTCTAGAAAATTTAACTGTCTTGAAATAATCAAGATTTCTGAAGTATGTAATCGTCGCAAAAATGAAGGCTTTCGCAATTATACGGTAATTTCTTGGTTCTCGTTGAAAGAACTCAGCGACGAGTGCAAGGAGAACGACTCGGGGACATTCTGCTTCTTTTTTGAAAGAACGAGAGAGAAGGGATTAAAAACGTAGATAGTATATAAGGATACGTGAAAGCTCATGATTCTAGAATTATGCACTACTAACAGCAAGGTCATTAGATGGAATGGCTCCGGGGACTTTCTTTTACTCAAAAACATGGCCGGTTAAGGTGCCTAATATCGTGTTCCAAGCTTCTAAAAGATCTTGTAGAAAATTGTCTTCGAATCGAATGAAACGACGAATCGAAACGTAACGACGTGCAAAACGAAACGACACGTCGTCTCTTTAGCTTTTATCGTCGGTTTATTGCATTTTTATCTACAGAGTAATCGGAATAAATCATTATGAAGTTAACACCGTAAAAAAGAAATAAAAAATTACAAATAAAACATAACAAATAAATACATTTTTAGATCCGTAGAAAAAATCATTTTTAGAGTTGGAAATTAAAATGATAAGAAGTATAATAGACTTTCCATTGTATAGAATATTTTCTTTTAGCAATTTATATTCGAACGAAGGATTAAACAAAATGGATTGAAATTCTTTGAGTCATTGTTTTGAGTCAAGCCATTTTGGGAATTCCTTGTACTTACAGAGGAGCGAGAAAGAATGCAGGTAGAACGATCTATCTCGAGAGGTTTCATTTCTGAAAGAGAGAAAGGATTCTGCTTGGCTCGAAACGAACTATACGAATCACCTTCTACGACGACCAATCGCTCCAGCAACAGCTTCGAACCAGGTTGACTGGCTCTTTAACGTAAAGGTGCGTTTGTGACTTCAATGAAGATCATGAATTTCAAGAATGAACAATATTTCAATACGAATGTATTTCTTATTATACGTAAATATATTGTATTTTACTATTTCCCTGTCGTTTTTCTTTTTTTTTTCGAATGAAACTGTATTCTTGATCTTTTCAAACTGCACATCATTTGTTGTTTGGATAACCGATTACTTTAAAAAGCTTTTACGAATCTTAAGTACAGTTGAACGAAAGAGGAGAAAAAAGAAATTAGAAATTCACGTTATTCCGTTATCTGTTATCTTTATGATCAGTTTCCAACGCGAGATTTAAACTTTCTCTATCTCTCGAAAAGAGAAAGAGAAATTAAAAAAAAGAATCTCTTTGAATGGTGCGCGTCGTGAAAAAGAAAAAAATTGAGAGGAAGAAAGGATAAAAGAGAAAGGAGAAAGAGAAGAAACTCGCAGACACCAACATGACCTCGGACAACCCTCGCCGTTCACCTGACCGAAGCGATAAATCAACGAGCAATATGGAAAGTCTCGATAGAACCTTAAAGAGGGAAGCGTAGAAGAGATGAGAACGTTCCTACGAGATCTTTCTCTCGTAACAACCGTGCTACATGGGAAATCGAATCTAATGGCAAGCTAACGGTACTATTAACTTACATGGTACCAATAATCTCATGCTAGTCAATATAGGTATTAGTAACGTGACTAAATCAATGATTACTTCGAAGTTTTCAATCGAAGTTAAACCTTGTAATCACCCAATTGCATCGATTAAATACTGTGACGAAGAAAATGCTTATTTGCTGGAGAAACATAAGTATGTATTAAACACTTGTAACGAGTACATGAAAATAATATTTAATAAGTTTTACAATAACTTCCATTCATACCTAGAATGAATCGAGAAAAAAGAGATACAAAAGACAGAAATAATTCTCGTCTCAACGATGATAATAGATAATCGGAGGAGGATAAAGCTAATTACGAGATTGTCGATAAACGATTTCAAGATAAAATCATGCGCGTATAAAGATCGCTTCGATCCGATGACCTTTCTCATTTTCTCGAGCAGATTCGAAAGCGATCGCTGGCGATTTGTACGATGGTGCAAGAACGTTTTAGCTGTAACGCGTCAGCTGAAGGTTCGAATTCCATTGGCGCGATATTTGAATGAGAGCAAAGGTGAAATTGTGTGGGTGTCCGATCGATATTTACGTCAAAAGTCGGAACGTTCCCTTTCGATAAACGCGTTCACCGTGTTACTACACCGCTGTGACCCACTCTCATTCGGGAGAGGCGAATTTTCCTCCTTCACCTGTTTTCTCACGGAAGAATTTAGGTCCTACATTTATCGACCATATTGTACGTCCTACTCTCGCCATTGATTTTTCTTTCCCCTAAAGGGTAAATATTCTGATCACGTGACGAGAAATGAAGCAGTCGCGGGAAATTCTACATGATCTTTTTCTACATTTCCAAATTAACCTTTACCCTTTTTATATTTATATTGTAGATATTAACGTATAATTTCATTGACGATTAATGCGTCGAAATGAAAGAAAGAATAAAGATAGTATCGAGCAACTTTCTCTTTTCTTTTTTATGTAATTTCTTTCATTTACGTTTCAACAAACATCTGTCATTGTACTATCGACTGAACGGAAGAATTATCGTAAGAATGTATCGCGTCGAGGCGATCACGTAAGTGAATAAGAATAACAAAGATTAGAAAGAAAAGTCACCTCTATTATTTCGAAACGAGCTAACGAATTTTGCTTTATAGTAAATTTAATCGTTCTGTGATAAATTTTCGGGAATAAGAAATAATTTTATGCAAAAACTCAACGAATAAGATGTATTTTTAACAAACGCGAATTGATCATTTCTTCGATCGTATTTCATTAGATATCGTACATAAAATAGTCAAACGTTTCGTTCTTAGAACAATAAAAATTCGTAATAGATAGTATCTGAACATCGCATCGAATAATTTGGCGAGAGTAAGACCGCACCGATATTTTTCTATACAAGATATTGCTTTTTTATACAAGATAAATAAGTTCAACGTAAAGTTTAGGTAAATAAGATAAAACGTTCGAACGTTCCCATTGAAAATGACTCACTTTGTATAAATAGAAAAAAAAAGACCGGTTGACCTTAGAAAAAATGTTTACACAGATGAGTTAAAAAATTAATTGAAAGTTTTGACAGATAAAATAGTCTCGTAAATACGTAAGTATATACCTTGACGTAAAGCTGTCTTAAAGTCATGGTGATTTCGATCTAGGTAAATTCAATCAAGTCTTCTCGATGTTATCTTCGTCGTGATCGTCGTTGTTCTTCTTCTTCTACTTGTCGACGCCGTGTTTCGTCTTCGTCTTCGGTTGGAATCGTCGCGCGTGCTCTACGTGAACCGCCGACCTTCTCGTCCCGGATGCATACCGACCTTCTCTTTTGATCACGGCATGCTTTTCGTTTCTATTTATTTACTTTTTTTATGTTCTTCTTATCTTTCTTTTTTGCGCCTCTCTCTCTCTTTATTCTCTGCCTCTCTCTCACTCTCTCTTTCTCTCTCTTGCTTCTTCGATCCGTCAGCTCGTCTCTCGCCCCCAAAATACGAAGAGAAAATGAAAGACGCACCGTAAAGATTCTCACGATCCACCTGATACACCTTCTTCTCTTGTATTCTCCACGAATATCGCTCTCGCGCAACTCACTGTCACCATACAAACAGAAAATACACTACTACACACGCCGCACACATTCACCCACTCGTCCACACACGCACACACACTATACGAAGAAAAGGATTAAGAAGAAAGAAGAATCTCCTGCGAAAAGTACCTTCTCGCAAAACCTCCTACAACGGCACTGCCACCAGCTGGCTCGTTATCGGGTTTAGATTGGCCGCCTCTCCTCCTTCCACCTTCTAGCAAACCACTCTCTATCGTTCTCTCTCTCACTAGCTCTCTATCCCTTTCTCTCTCTCCCTCATCTCTATCACCACGTACTCGACGGCCTTCGTTGCGTCGACGACGCACACCTCCCATCTTCGTCTTTCGCACAAACTCATCGATATGACGGTCTTCGTCGAGAGATCGAAGTCACTTCATGCCAACGCCATCTTCGAATTCAAATACATACTTAGGTGGGCTGCAAATTGTACAATGATAGAAACCTGCGTTATCGTCAACGATAAAATAATATATTCCTTACAAATTTGCATTCATTTTATGCATTTATTTTAGCGATGACAATTTTAATATTGAAAATCATACAAATTAAACAAAGAAGACAATTACTACGAGAGATTGAAAAATTTTTGAATTATTTCATAGGCATTTTTAAAAGTAATGCAAACACTTTTTGAAAGCTCACTGCACAGAATAAAATTTTTTAAAATTCTACGTACAGCAAGCTTCTTTTCCACCTCAAGAAAAATAAGGTGCCACTATTACCGACGATTGATTGGACAAAAATAATAACACCCATATCGGTAAAATTATCAGTAAGGCAATAATTTATAAAAATAATATACTTATCGAGAAATACTCATTTTTGATACCCTGAAGAACTAGTATATCTATTGCAGTCATTAATTTTTCTATAAGTTAAATCTAAAATCTATTTTATAGAATTGAATGATACATACTTCAATATATATCTTAATTACTATAAGTAATTTAACAAATTTGTGATTCTATTTAAACATGATTAAACAAATATATAAATTTTATTATATATAAGCAGCCATTCGCCCGGTAGTACTTGCGTTTTAAAATACTACATATAATTTCCATACAGAATTTAGATATAATTAAGATATAAATTTCGATGTATCGCAAGTACTACCGACCCAGGTCCCACCGCGTGGAGGTAGCTGCATCTGGGGACCCACGAACTTACGGGGACTCTACTCTCTAAGATTCGCGGGACCGGCGTGAGCAAATAATCGCCGAACAAATAAAACGAAGTCCCCGGTAGGACTTTTAATCGCGCTCGGACACTCACGTGAGTGTCCGAATGACTCTACTTCAAAATACGCATTACCGGCGTAATCTTATCTATATGTCAAGCAAGTAAAACTAAGTCCACGGTAGGACACTTAATTCGCGCCCGAACACTCACGTGGTGTTAGTACAACGGCAACTCTACTCTAAAATCCGCGTTCCCGGCGTTCGCGAGGTAACATGAGCGAACAGAGACATCGAGTCCGCAACGGTATCCTACTAGGGATGACGTTGAGGCCGTCAGCCTCGGATGCCCACATCCCGCCTTTCAGCACGACCGTCCGTGCCTTTCGCATTTCGAACAATAAAACGAGGTCCACGGTAGGACCTTTACTCGCGCCCGAACACTCACGTGAGTGCTAGAATGACGGTGACTCTACTCTAATTCGCGGTCCCGCGGGGTTGCATGCACCTCACCATGGACTCAGGTGACTATAGATATAAGGTGGGTCAGTCAACGGACTGAACATCCTTACAAATAGCCATATACCATCCTCCTCAGTAGCACATAGACCGTCTCACTCTACAGTCATCCGATGACCGTATCACGACCGGCCATTTATTCGTTCTTAGCAATCAAACGAAGTCCATTATCGTAGGACTTTTAATCGCGCCCGGGAACACTACGTCTGCGCCCGCCGACACACGCGTGAGTGTTCTTTCTATCCTACCCGTATTCGCGTCTAACGATCGAATATGTACCAAACCATCAGACGATACATCGAACCTGCGCCGATGTATCGAAATCAGTGAAGAACAGAAGAAGAGGAAGAGAAAGAGAAGAAAAGGAAGCCGGAACGTGCGCGCATGTTAAAACGACAGAACTCGGAAAGAAGGAGAGAAA
This sequence comes from Vespula vulgaris, assembly GCF_905475345.1. Lineage (NCBI taxonomy): Eukaryota > Metazoa > Arthropoda > Insecta > Hymenoptera > Vespidae > Vespula > Vespula vulgaris. Next base: position 4,250,693 of record NC_066601.1, on the reverse strand, counting down.
AGAATATCCGTAAAATGGAATGAAACACATACACATGTGAAAGAGATGGAAAAGAAAAGAAGAGAAAAACCAAAGTACGAAAGCAGAGCACGATTTTTCGGTACTGAAAGGAGACCCGCACAGAAGCCCACGCCCATGAGCCCCACCCATGGGACCCACCCGAGAGAAACCATAATAATTTATCTCGATTAATTATTATATTATAGAGCTATGCGTTTCAATGAATACACGCGCGAGTGTTCTTTCTATCCTACCCGTATTCGCGTCTAACGATCGAATATGAACCAAACCATCAGACGATACATCGAACCTGCGCCGATGTATCGAAATCAGTGAAGAACAGAAGAAGAGGAAGAGAAAGAGAAGAAAAGGAAGCCGGAACGTGCGCGCATGTTAAAACGACAGAACTCGGAAAGAAGGAGAGAAAAGAATATCCGTAAAATGGAATGAAACACATACACATGTGAAAGAGATGGAAAAGAAAAGAAGAGAAAAACCAAAGTACGAAAGCAGAGCACGATTTTTCGGTACTGAAAGGAGACCCGCACAGAAGCCCACGCCCATGAGCCCCACCCATGGGACCCACCCGAGAGAAACCATAATAATTTATCTCGATTAATTATTATATTATAGAGCTATGCGTTTCAATGAATACACGCGCGAGTGTTCTTTCTATCCTACCCGTATTCGCGTCTAACGATCGAATATGAACCAAACCATCAGACGATACATCGAACCTGCGCCGATGTATCGAAATCAGTGAAGAACAGAAGAAGAGGAAGAGAAAGAGAAGAAAAGGAAGCCGGAACGTGCGCGCATGTTAAAACGGCAGAACTCGGAAAGAAGGAGAGAAAAGAATATCCGTAAGGTGAAATGAAATGTCTGCGCGAACGTGTGAAAAAGATGGAATTGGAAAGAAAAGATGTACGTAGAACATCGCGACACTCGCACAAAACCAAAGTACGAAAATCGAGCTGGATTTTTCGGTACTGAAAGAAGGAGACCCGCACAGAAGCCCACGCCCAAGGGCCCATCCCAAGGGTCCCACCCGAGAGAAGAAACTATGATAATTAATCTCGAATAATTATTTCAATTATTATCGAGCTACACGTTTCAATGAACAGAAATGACTGTGAATTTACTGCTGAATAAACGGAAAGTGTAAGAAAGAATGTAAAATGTACGTCCTTCGATGTACAATTTCGAAATTACATAGCAGAAATTTTAGACAACCCTTAAAGAACGCAGCCATTCGCTCGGCAATACTTGCACACCATAAGATTTTGACGAAACGCAAGTACTTCCGACCCAGGTCCCACCGCGTGGAGGTTGCTGCAGTTGGAGACCCACGGACTAACGGGGTCTCTACTCTAAATTTCGCGTGACCAGCGTGATCAAATAATCGGCGTTCTATAAAACGAAGTCCCCGGTGGGACTTTTAATCGCGCCCGAACACTCCCGGGAGTGCTATAATAACGGTGACTCTACTCTAAATTCGCGTTCGCGGCGTCCACGTACCAACCGAGAATTCAGGCGGCTAACTGGAGGAGGGTCAGTCCACGCTTACGGATAGCAAAACCATACCACTCGGCGGCACACGAACCGACACACGACCGGTCATTATTCGGTTGAGCAATCAAACGAAGTCCTTTACCGTAGGACTTTTATTCGCGCCCGAGAACACCACGCCTGTGCCCGCCGACACACGCGCGAGTGTTCTTCCTGTCCTACCCGTATTCCGCGTGGATATAGCGAGATTCGCGAAGAAGAGGAAAAGAAGAACAGAAAGAGAAGAAAAGGAGAAGAAAATGAGAAGAGAAGAAAGCCAGAACCTGCGCACACGTGAAAAGGATGGAGCAGAAAAGAAAAGAAAGAAAAGAATATCCGTAAGATGCAATGGAACGCGTGCACTTGTGGAAAAGATGAAATTGGGAAGAACGGATGGACATAGAAGATCGGTACACCCGACGAAAACCAGAGTACAAAAATCCAGCTCGACTTTTCGGTACAGAAAGAAGGAGACCCGCACAGAAGCCCACGCCCAAGGGCCCATCCCAAGGGACCCACCCGAGAGAAACTATGATAATTAATCTCGAATAATTAATCTATATTCAATTGCTGCAAGGCTGTACCTTTCAATGAATTGAAACGATTGCGTATTTATTGCCGAATGTACGGAAGATGTAAGAAACAATGTAAAATGTACGAACTTCGACGTTCAATTTGGAATTATATGGAAAAGATTTTGGAAAAGATTTGGAAATATGCAGCCATTCGCTCGGTAATACTTGCATACCGTAAGACGTTGACATAGGGCAAGTACTTCCGACCCAGGTCCCACCGCGAGGAGGTTGCTGCTTCTGAGGACCCACGGGCTAACGAAGACTCTACTCTAAAATCCACGATCCGAGATGCCTTTCCGCTTCGGGAGCTTCGAGCTTCTCAGCAAACTGGAGATGTATAAAACCCCGCTTACAGATCGCTCCACCGTCCACACCGTCGGCTTCAGACATCTCGAGACACGACCGGTCGTGTCTATTTCGATTTAAAAAATCAAAGCGGAGTCCTCGGTAGGACTTAATCTCGCGCTCGCGAACACCCACGCGCGTGCCGGCCGTCACGCGCGTGAGTGTTTTCCCTATCATTCGCGTACGGAAGCAAGGAGACATACCCTTCCTGCATATAACAAACGTTATATGCAGAAAGGTTCCTTTAACTTCCGTGTAAAAATCCCACGATGATCCGTCCACCGATCACCTAATCTGAAACAGAAAGAGAATAAAAGCAGAAAAGATAAATATGTAAAAATTACATGCAAAATTATATGCAAATATACAATTAAAATCAAATATATAATTAAACAATAATGTGAATTAAAAAATAAAGTAATAATTAAACAAAATGAAAAAAAAACAAATATATAATTAATAATTCCCTGTAAAAATTTAATTTCACGATGATCGATCCCTCGACGATCTAATCTGAAACAGATAAAACGTAAAAGAATAAGAGAAAGAGAAATAGAAACAGAAAAAGAAAAAGGAGAAGAATAAAAGATAAGGAACACGGAACGTGAGAAAGATAGAACTCAGAAGAATGGATCTGAAGATCATTTCACCAGGTGAAAATCAGAGTACCATAAATCAGTTTAATTGTTTCTTAGTGAAAGAACGAAACCCGCCTAAGGCCCACA